>NC_057804.1:474134679-474309640 GCF_018294505.1 Triticum aestivum
ATGCTTACTTTGAACTAGTTGAATTAATATAACTAGTTTATTTTTAGTAAATGTTTAGTTGAACTAGTTGAATTAATATATACAACTAGTTTATTTTTAGTAAATGCTTAGTTTGAACTAGTTGAATTAATATAACTAGTTCATTTTTAGTAAATGTTTAGTTGAACTAGTTGAATTAATATATAGAACTAGTTTATTTTTAGTAAATGCTTAGTTGAACTAATTGAATTAATATAACTAGTTTATTTTTAGTAAATGCTTAGTTGAATTAATAGAAGTAGTTGAATTAATTGAATTAGTAAGTGTTTAATGTTTCACCTAATATGAACCTAGGAAATGTCGTCTGACGACGGAAAAAATTTCATTATGTGCGAATACTGTGAAGATCAGCGCGGCCAATGCGACAGAAATTTCCTTGTTGATGGTAGGCGATTCAGCATCAAGCTAGATGAGACTTTCGAATTCGATACAGTAAGTCACAACGACAAGTCTGTTTTCATAATTAAGCATGACTTATATATGCTTCATTTGCCTGACTTATAATTTTTAATTTTCACTATTCTACTAGCGCATCCCCTGCCATGCAAGAATTTTTGTCTTGGATAAGATAGGTTTCAAATATGGAAACTATGGAGGTAAAGAGAGCTTACCTGAAAACTGAGCATGATGGTTATACTTTCAACGTCAAAGTACACAATGCACACACGTACACCTATTTTGAATGCAAAACTTGGCAAGCACTATGCAAGGCTTATGCATTTGAGCCTGGTATGGTTATCACCTTTGATATTCGTCCGGAAGATGATATTGAAGGTAATAGAGACATATGGGTCGATGTGCAGATGCCTCCAGTTCTACCATTATGTGAGTTCTTCTCAACTATATTTTTCTCTTTGATATTGCTTATTCAAAAATAACTGACAACTAATTTCTATTGACAGAGTATCTCCATTCAACCAAACATGTCCGGCGCTTGGTAGGCAGGACCTACTACTGTCCCGGCGCTGAACTAAACTGCGAGGAGATAAGTCATTATGTTTCATGGCTTGAGGATCTTCATACTGTCAAGACAAATTTTCTTCCTGCACTTAGAAATGTTAGTACTCAAAACGTGCGACCAATAGTGATGGTATTGAACTATGGTCACATCTATTTAGGAATGATGGTAAGATATTTACTATTTGTCCTCAGTGCATATTTTGCATACATATTTTTTTTGCTAAACTTTCATTGCTAAGTATATTAATTAAGTACTATACGATGTTCTTCAACAGGGACTCCCGATGACAGTTGTGCCTCAGGGGATCGAGACTAAAGGTCATATGTCAATTGTTAGCTTACGGCCAAGATAACTTGCATTGCACATGAATGCATTCAAGATTTCTAGAAGCAATGAATGCTTAATAGTGAAAGATTGGAGGAAAATTGTTAATGATCGCAGAGAAGTACTAGGGGGCAGCAATGAGAAGCACAGCCCACGATTAGGAGATAGGTTCATCGGCATGCTCCAGTATGATCAATCAGGAGAGCTATACATGTTCTATGCTATTTTACCAGAGAGAGAGTAGCTAGCAAGAGTGATTTAGCTAGTTCTTCATGCTGCTCTTAATTAGTACTTGTCCTTTCATGTCCGTGTTCTTTGTTCTGAACTTAAGTGATTTGCTTTTGTGGTGTTATATATGAACGCTTATATCATGACAATCATGTTGAACTCGATGATTGGTTCTACTAGAAATTCTATTTATATATATATATATATATATATATATATATATATATATATATGCATAATGTGTACAACGTGTAGTATCGTAAAATACCAGCAAACGAAAAAGAATTAAAATGGAAACACAAAATTAAATGAAAAAGAAATCATAAAACTAAAAAAAAAACCAAACCTTATAGTACCGGTTGGTCTTACCAACCGGTACTAAAGGGCTCCAGGCCCCCGGAGCAGGCTCGTGCCACGTGGTTGCCCTTTAGCACCGGTTCGTGCTGAACCGGTACTAAAGGGGGGGGGGCTTTAGTGACCACAATTTAGTGCCGGTTATGTAACCGGCACTAAAGGGCCTTATAAACCGGTGCTATTGCCCGGTTCTGCACTAGTGGTTACAAGGATGGAAAGTTACATCCAGGGTGTTACACGCGCGCTCGCGGCCACGCCCCTGCTCCTACTACTTGTGTGTCGTCGTTGTTGCACTACCCTCTTTCTCGCGGCGCTGGATGCCTCCCCGCGTCCCGCTCCAGCCAGCGCCCCATGGCCCCCGCCGGCGCCACCCCTCGCCTCCGCCCACCGTGGCCCCGGCTGGCCGCACCGGCTTGCCCCACCATTGGTGCCCCGGCGGCCTCGTCCCGCCCTGCGGGCGAGTGCCCGCTCGGGTGCGCCTGCACGTGATGTCCGCACCCGGTAGCTCAACCGGCTATGCCCCTATGGCCTATGGCAAATGGGGCCCAGCCCCAAAACGTTTAAAAAAAGAATTTAAAAAGATATTAATTAATTAAATTAATTAATTAATTAATCATAATTAGATTAATATAATCACTAATTAACCTAATTAACTATTAGTTAATTAATCAGTCAATGACATGTGGGACCCTCCCGTCAGTTTGACCAGTCAACCCCTCTTTGACTGCTGACATCATGCTGATGCAATAATACTAATTTAGAATTAATTTAATAATAATAATTTAGAAAATGATTTAAAACTTTAAAAATCAATAAAACATAAACCGTAGCTCAGATGGAAAAACTTTGTACATGAAAATTGCTCAGAACGACGTGACGAATCCGGATACGCAACCCGTTCGTCCGCCACACATCCCTAGCATAGCGAACACTCAACTTTCCTCTTCAATTCATCTGTCCGAAAACGTGAAACACTGGGGATTCTTTCCCGGATGTTTTCCCCTTTGCCGGTATCACCTCCTACCGCATTAGGGTACTCCTAGCACCGTTACTTGACATGTCATGCATCGTTATTGTCGGTGTTCTAGGAACGGGGTCCCCAGACTTGCCTTCCTGCGGCCTGCAGCGTGGCTCAACCAGTGGCCCAGTACGGCCTGTCTTCATCAACCCAAGGTCAAGACCCTCGCGAGGGGCCAAGCCTCGCGGGGCGGACGACACAAGGCCTCCCCAGGGGTGGCCTCTCCAGGCAGGCTCGGGAGGAGGCAGAGAGATCAAGGCAAGGGGTACCTCGCGAGGTGCTCATGACACAAGCCATGATAATCAAGACAAGGCGGGCGCCAGGCGGGTGCCAGTCTGCGTAGTGTCCTTGTTTCATCTTTGGTGCAAAGGGGGCAAGCGCAGGTGTGGAGTACTGAGGCATCAGGCAAAGGTTTATATATCGGTGCAACAAGACCAAGACCAGCAGAGCGGCAGGACGGAGGTCACTATGGAGCCTAAGACGGCGTCATCACCAGTTGTCGGAGTAAATGACCACGGGTAGCCTAGCCGGCTCCCCCTGACTCATGAAAAAATAATAGGCCGATCGAGCCTTCAAGCACCCAAGACATGGGGCCGCCTTCCCCCGGCCGGCTGTCTCACAAGCCGACTACTGGAAGGCGGCCCGGTCCTAAAACCCTCATGAAGAAAGCCGCGAGAGGGCCGACTCCAAGAAGCCGACCACGAGATGACCGACTCCAAGAAGCCGGCCCCTGACAGGCGGCCAAGATCGTGCCCTCAAAGTCTGCACCCACATAACGGAGATGGGACGGGGCGTGGCAATAGTGAAGCCTGCCACCCTCGAATCCCGGAGCACGCATGGCCACAGTACGCCGTACGGGGGCAGCCACGACCCGTCCGGCGGGGCACTGTTGCCATACTGACCATGACACCACCCACGACAGGCTGTCAGTATGGCCCACAGGCGGCGGGCCCCTTCGGTCAGAGAGACATCCGAAGGCGGCCACATTTCCCCTAGTCGGCCTGGAGCGTAGCCGGCTCTCACCAGCCGGCTCGCTCCCTCCCTCGAAGTATGCGCACCATGAAGGAGACAAGACGAGGTAAGGCTATAGTGAGAGCCCGCCAGGTGGTGGCACTATAGCCATGCTTACCTCGACAAAGCCCACGTCATCAGGAGTGAGGCAACAGTAACCAGCCCCAGACGAGACCCCCAAGCAGCGGGACCTACCTGTCGACTTGGAGGCCGGTAGCCGGCGGGACCCACCAGTCAGCGGAGAAGCCGGCGAAAGTAGACCACTACAAGAAATATGTTAATGCATGACGGATTTCCGCTGACAGTTTTGAAAATCGTCATGAACGGTCTAGTATAGCCCCACAAGCCCACAAAAATCCCGCCTAAAGCCCTAAACTTTTGCCCATATAAACCTAACCCTAACACACTTCCCGTCCCCAATCTCTTTCTCCATCCGCCGCCACCGCACATGGCCTCTCCTCATTCGCGCCCCCCGCCGCTGCACCTTGCCTATCCTCGTTCGCGTCCTCCGCCGCCGCACTTTGCCTCTCCTCGTCCCCGTCCTCCGCCGCCACGCCTCTCCCCGTCCCCATCCTTCGCCACCACCTCCCTGCCTCCAACCGATGACGGCAGCCCGAGATCCATGGCGACGGCGGTTGCAGCAGCCTCATGGAAGCGGCGGCCAACGCTAGCCGCTCGACGCCTCCCGCGACGACCCTGACCTGCGGGAGGCCTGAGCTCGACCACGCCGGCGATGATGATGCCCCACACAAGGTCCCTCCCTACTTCCCCCCTCATCTCCTCTCCTTCATTCCTTCCTTGTTTCTCCCATTCCCAATCAATTTTTTTATGATTCAGATCAACAGAAGCTCTCCGCCTCTCCAGTTCCATGGCCGGATGACCGGTACCCCACGCTTGAGCCCGACGAACTGGACGAGTTCGACAACGAGGTCGTTCGCCCCATGCACCTTGATTCCCCACAGAACAAGGTTGACCCTCTCGCTCTGTTTTTCTTTTGTTTCCAAGTGATTGCTATCAAATTTTCTTGGATTGAACCTCATGCAGCAAACGTGGCCACTTCCTTTCCTGATACTCGCATGTTACAGCCAACGACAAAGTAGCGCTGATGGCTATTTCCTTCTTTTCTCACCATGGGAGCACTAGCAGTGTAGAATTTGTGAGATCTGCTAGTTAGTTATGCAACTAGTACTTGTTTAGTTTAGTAAGTAAATGCCCATGAGATGCTCCTGTGGGTTCCTTGCTATTCTGTACACGCGGCAAGGATGTAAGCGACAGTGGGGCAAGTGCTGATGCTATCTACCTTTTCGCCAAGAAGAGTACTATTGTATCTTATCCTCTTGCTGAATATTCAAATCTCATGACTCTTGATTTATCTCTATGGGATCTACTTAGCTGACCATTTTGTCTAAGTTACATTTGTGGCAGATAGTGTGGTGTGATGTTCCAACATGGATTGCGTCTTTAGTTGATAAGACTGTCATTTATTTTAGCATCAAGGATGATGTAGTTTACTCTGTTTTACTTATTAGAAACTAGTGTAGTTTTAGATATCTGTAGTGCCTGAAGCTTTGTCATCTTAAGACTTAAAATAGTTTAGCCATAGTTTGTATCTACACTTGTGCGGTTGTGCCTATCATCCATATTTGCCAAGCTGATAATTCTTTTCACTTATCCAGATTTGTCCACATGGTGGCTAACTTGTTTTTTTATGCCTTTGTTTGGTGCAGGTTCCAAGAAATCGGAGGCTCCTGCTTCAAAACAACAGAGAAATCAGAGGCAACTTTTCCAGATTGCAAAGTTGTGTAGTAATTTGTTTAGAGGCTCCTTTTTCAGATCGGTTCCAAGAAAGTGATGTAGTAATAAGGGTTGTAATACTTGTTGAGCTATATATGTAAATATGTATTTTTGGTATCTAAAAATTGCCGTGATTGTAATGAGTTTGGGTTGTTCTATGAAAATTAAATTTGATTTATGGCCTTGTTTTAATATGGCGTGAAATTTATAGATAACAAAAATATCTAGCTGTTATCTCCACCTGCTGTGGGTTAGAAAAAAAACAAAAAAATTGTCAAGTAGTGTCCACGTAGGCTGCCACGTCACTCCAACTTGTCTAAGCAAAAACCCAACATGGCGTACGTCCATGACGGCTTGTTCCGTCATAGAAGATTGGGCCTGGGCGGGCTTGGCGCACATCCATGACGGCCAAGAGCTGTCATGGAAGCTACCATACCAAATTATGACGCGATATACATGACGGATTTCAAATCCGTTAGGGAAGAGCACCCATGACAATTTTTCATTGATCGGTGACGGATTATAACTGTCATGTATTAACAGGATTCTTGTAGTGAAAACTGACGGCTAGGGCCCACGCCCAGCCAGATTAACATTGTACCCCTAGGGGGTAGGCCTATATAAACCCCCCAGGCCACCCATGCAAAGGGTTGGACTCTGATAGTTTTAGACACAACATTGAGGGGAGAAGAGAGCTAGCCTTGCCCTTCTTCTTCCTCTCGCCAAACAGCTCAAGGAGCCTCTTATAGCCACTTGTTGATCTAGTGATCATGCGGAGACCCCACATAGCAGGATTAGGGGTGTTATCTCCACGGAGAGCCCCGAACCTGGGTAAGATTCGCCGGCGTGCATGTCTTCGCCTCATCCCGTTTCCAGGCACCGGCGATGTCTTATTGGCTCCCACAATAATAAGCCACCCGTTGGCATATGTCGCACCTACCACCCGACATTTGGCACCCACCATGGGCCTATGTGCACCGTCATCCGGAGACCTGCTCTGGACGGGAACCCTTTTCCTTCCCAGCGAGCGTAGCCAGCCCAGCACGCCCGATGGCGCTTGCCCAGACATGATGCGAGGTGTCAACGACGCCTGCACGGCGAGTTGCCTCACCGATCTTCTTGGCGAGGCCCGCATCTCCGACGAGCCCGCATCCAACGCGGGCAAGAGCTGCACCGAGAGCCGCCTTGTCAGCCTCCTCGACCAACTCCACGTCTCCAGCGAGCCTGCTATGGATTTGGAGTCGGTTGGCTCCACCCACCCAATGCTTGTCGACTCCGACACGGCCTCACTCGATGCTTTCCCCACCAACGTGGTGATCTTTGACGACCCTCTTCCTCGAGCCGACAGCGTCGGCAGCACCGTCACGGCCACGGAGTCACCTCTGGCGAGAACGCCCACGACGCCCTGCAAGCAGCATTGCATGACTTGTCCGCCCCCATCCCGGCCGATGCCGAGGCGCTGGAAGCACGCCACCTTGCCCTCATTGCGAAGGGCTAGAAGATAGCCACCATGAGACACCTCACTGCGGCTCACCAGCGCGAAGTCAATCGCGCCGCGTTTGGCATGCCGCCTCCCGAAAGACCGAGCCGGGCCAACATCGTCAAGAAGCGCGGTGCGGCCATCACCGACATGCTGGGAGCAGACCGCCCAGTCTACGCCATGCCTCTCAAGAACCTACGCGCCGCCCAGTCGGTCGTAGATGAGCTGAATGGACTGGGGGCCGACGAGCTCCCCTACATGACCAGACGCATCCAACAGTTGATCGATGCGGCTGCAGAGCGGCATGAAGCCAGCGTCCGTGCTGGAAGCCCCCCCCCCCCATGCTGAGAGCACGGCGCGACGTCACGGACGCCGACTGCAGGCGGCGCCCGCACAAGGCAAGAAAAGGAGCCGGCTGCTAGCCGCACTCAGACTCAAATCACCATCGAGCGCGATGCAGAAGGCCGCCCACGAGCTGTGGAGCGACGAGGCGATCCGCCTCCTCCTCCGCCTCGCGGGGAGAGATATCCCACCCCGCCGCCTGTCACGCATCCGACTCTCAGCGGTCGACTAGGTTGCCGTGAAGGAGTCGGCGAGAACAACGCCCGCCATCGGATCAACCGCCTAGCGCGATCCCTGGCGCTAGAAGAAGAAGATGATGTTGGCCCGCCCTATTTTGGCCCCTGCATCCGCGATGAGCCCTTCTTCAAAGGGTTCTCGCTCCTGAGAGACACGCCCAAGTAAAACTGCTCCGTGAAGCCGGAAGATTGGTTGATCGGTTACTCCACCGCGGTTCGCATAGCAAACGGCAATAGGCGTATTGCCGTGAAATATGTCCCCCTTATGCTCCAAGGCACGACGCGCACCTGGCTCAACAGCCTCAAGCCTTACAGCGTCAACAGCTGGCTAGACTTCACAGAAGCCTTCATTCGCAACTTCACCAGCACCTATAAACGGGCTCCCAAGCCCCGACAGCTCTCCTTGTGCGTTCAAGGGCCCAACGAATCAACTCGCGACTACCTCACACGTTGGGCCGAGCTCCGCAACTCCTCCGAGGGGGTGCACGAGGTTCAACCCATAGAGTACTTCACCGTCGGGTGCCGAGAGGGCACCCTCCTCAAGCACCGGCTTCTTTGCGACGAGCTAACTACCCTCGACGAGCTGCTGATTATAGCAAACAAGTACGCCACGGCCGACTCTTCAATGAAGACCGAGCTTCGAGTAGACGCCTCCGGGAAGGTGATCGCTTCGGCTCCCAAGACGCCGGCTGGAGACTCCAGCCGACGCCCGTACCAGAACGATAACAAGCGCAAGGTTCCTGTGCCGCCTTCCGCCAGTCGGCAGGTGGCCACAGTCGAAGACGAACAACCCGAAGGGCGGCCCGCGCCCAAGAAGCAGAAGGGCGGCAGGCCGGCTTGGCAGCCGGCTTTCTCCTATGAGCAAGCCCTGGATGCCCCCTGCAAGTTCCACAGCGGCACGAAGGCGTCTAACCACACAACTCCGAAGTGCCATTGGCTCACACGAATATCCAAGGGCGAAGGGCTGATGCCACCTCCGCCTGCTGGTTAGCCGCCTCCGGCTCCTCAGCAGCCGGCCGCTCGGCCAGCGGTCGGGGCCGTTCAAGACGAATTCCTAGACAAGCATGCCGCCTACGTCGTCTTTACAAGCCAGCCTGAAGACCGGCGCAGCCGGCGCCGACAGCACCAAGAAGTCAACGCGGTCGCTTCCAACAACCCCGAGTTCATGCACTGGTCAGAGAAGCCTATCAGCTGGAGCTGGGCCGATCACCCAGAGGTGATGTCGTCTCCCGGCTCTTATGCATTGGTTTTGGACGCGACCCTCACGATAGAAAGGCGAGCTGCCCACTTCTCCCGCATGCTGATAGATGGCGGGAGCAGCATCAACATACTGTATCGTGACACCATGGAGAAGTTGAACATCAAGAGGAAGCAGCTCATGCCTAGTCGGACTGTGTTCCATGGAATCGTACCCGGCCTGTCCTGCTCACCAATCGGGAAGATCAAGATAGATGTTCTCTTTGGGGACAAAGATCATTTCCGCTGAGAGGCAATATGGTTTGAAGTGGTGGATCTGGAGAGCCCTTACCACGCGTTGCTTGGCCGACTTGCTCTGGCCAAGTTCATGGTTGTGCCCCACTACGCCTACCTCAAGATGAAGATGCCGAGTTCCAAGGGCATCATTACCTTAGCCGGAGACTACAAGAAATCCTCTGAGTGTGCGGCGGCCAGCAGCCGGCTGGCCAAGTCCCTCGTGATTGCTGAAGAGAAGAAGATGCTGGACTGACTTGTGGCCATGGCCGGCAAGCAGCCGGCCCTGTCCCCCGACCCCAAGGAATATGATGCTCAAGGTTCTTTCCAGCCATCCAAAGAAACAAAGAAGATACCTCTGGACCCGGAGCACCCAGAGAGGCACGTTGCCGTAGGCACCAGCCTCAACAGCAAATAGGAAAGCGAGCTCATCGATTTCCTCCATGAGAATCGGGACATCTTCGCATGGTCTCCCAAAGACATGCCGGGTGTCCCGACGGATTTCGCCGAGCACAAGCTACATGTCCGATCTGACGCCAAGCCGGTCAAGCAGCCCTTGTGCCGCTTGTCGAAAGAGAAGAGAAGAGTAGTCGGAGAAGAAATAGCCCGGCTTCTAGCAGTCGGCTTCATTATGGAGGTGTTCTTCCCAGAGTGGCTTGCCAACCCGGTCCTGGTGTTGAAGAAAAACAAGCAGTGGCGCATGTGCATTGACTACACCAGCCTCAACAAAGCCTGCCCTAAAGATCCTTTTGCTCTGCCAAGGATTGATCGAGTGATAGACTCCACAGCCGGATGCGGGCTGTTGAGCTTCTTGGATGCTTACTCAGGCTACCACCAGATAAAATTGGACCCAGCTGACCACCTGAAGAACGCCTTCATCACACCATTCAGAGCTCTCTGTTACCTGACTATGACATTCGGCTTGAGAAATGCCGGTGCCACTTTTTAGCGTTGCATGCATAAATGCCTCCTCAAGCAGCTCGGCAGAAATGCCCACGTCTATGTAGATGATATTGTGGTGAAGACGGAGAAGCGTGGCACCTTGCTAGAAGATCTCAGAGAGACATTTGAAAACCTGCGCCGGTTTCAGATCAACCTCAATCCCGAGAAATGCATGTTCGGAGTACCAGCCGGCCAGCTCCTAGCCTTCCTAGTCTCCGAACGCGACAACGAATGCAACCCGTTTAAGATCAAGGCCATAGAGAGAATGGAGATTCCTACCAAGCTGCGAGACGTCCAAAATTTTACCGGATGCCTAGCCTCCCTCAACCGCTTCATCACCCGGCTCGGAGAGAAGGCTCTCCCCCTCTACCGACTCATGAAGAAATCCACTCACTTTGAGTGGAATGACCAAGCAGACCATGCTTTCCACGAGATAAAGAAGATGTTGTCCATGCCGCCTGTCTTGGCGGCACCGACTGAGAAAGAGCCCATGCTCCTTTACATTCCCGCCACTAGCCGGGTGGTCAACACCTTTATCGTGGTTCAGCGCCCAGAAGAAGGCCGAGCTCAGTTAGTCCAGAGGCCGGTATATTATCTGAGTGAAGTGTTGTCCACCTCGAAGCAAAACTACCCACACTATTAGAAGATGTGCTATGGTGTGTACTTCGCCACCAAGAAGCTCAAGCCCTACTTTCAAGAGCACCCCATCACGGTCGTATGTACTGCCCCGCTCGCCGAGATCATAGGCAGTCGGGATGCATCCGGCTGGGTGGCAAAATGGGCCATTGCGCTGGCTCCTTACATGATCTTCTACCAACACCGCACCGCCATCAAATCCCAGGCATTGGCCGACTTCCTTGTCGACTGGGCCGAGACATAGTACCTGCCGCCGCCCCCTGACTCCACTCATTGGTGGATGCACTTCAATGGATCCAAGATGCACACCGGCTTGGGAGTCGGCATCGTCCTCACCTCTCCCAAGGGCGACAAGCACAGATACACATTGCAAATTCATTTTGCCACCTCCAACAATGTGGCCGAGTACGAGGCGCTCATACACGGGCTCCAGCTAGCCAAAGAACTCGGCATCCGCCGGATCCTGTGCTATGGCGACTCGGATTTGGTAGTCCAGGAATCATCTGGCGACTGGGACGCCAAGGACACAAACCTGGCGAGCTACCGTTTCCTCATTCAGCAACTCAGCGGATATTTTGAAGGATGCGAGTTCCTCCACGTGCCACGGGCCGACAACGAGCAAGCAGATGCCCTGGCACGAATAGGCTCCACCCGACAAGCTATACCAACCGGCGTCTCTCTCCAACGCCTCCTCAAGCCGTCTGTCAAGCCATCTCTAGAATTTGATTCCATCTTCGTGTGGCCTGACCTCGATGCAGTCGGATCCGGCTTGGGGAACAAAGCAAGCGGATTGGGGACTTCGACAGGCGGCTCGGGGACTTCGACAGGTGGCTCGGGGACTGCCATAGTTGCACCCGGCCCGGGAACTTCACAACCCGGCCCGGGGACTACCGTAGTCGGTCCGGGGACTGCATCGACATAACAGGCGGTGGCCGACTCCAACTCTTCACCACCCAGCCCACCCGCCCGGGTTGGAGTAGCCATATTGGCAATAGAAGAAGTCACAGCTCCATCATGGGCCTAGCCCATCCTCAACTTCCTAGTAAACAGAGAGCTGCCGACTGACGAGATCTCGGCAAGACAAGTCCAACGCCGAGCCGGAGCTTACACAATAATGAACCGAGAGCTTGTTAGGCGCAGCGTCACTGGAGTCTTCCAGCGCTGCGTCGAGCAACAGAAGGGCATAGCAATCCTCAAGGACATCCACCAAGGCGAATGCGGCCACCATGCAGCCTCAAGATCACTCGTCGCCAAAGCTTTCCGCCATGGGTTCTTCTGGCCGACTGCTTTGGAAGACACCAAGGAATTAGTCAAACACTACAAAGGGTGCCAAGCCTTCAGCTCCAAGCAACACCTGCCGGCTTCTGCACTCAAGACCATCCCCCTCACCTGGCCTTTTGCCGTCTAGGGACTAGACATGGTAGGCCCATTCAAGACGGCGCGCGGCGGCATGACACATCTGCTCGTCGCTGTGGTCAAATTTACCAAGTGGATTGAAGCGAAGCCGGTCAAGAAACTGAATGGGCCGACTGCCATGACATTCATCGCAGATATTACAACCCGGTATGGCGTACCACACAGCATCATCACCGACAATGGCACAAATTTTGCCAAGGGAGCACTGGAACGTTTCTGCGCAACACAGGGCATCCGACTGGACTTAGCGTCTGTTGCCCACCCGCAGTCAAATGGCCAAGTCGAGCGAGCAAACGGCCTCATCCTCTCTGGCATCAAGCCCCGATTGCTCGTTCCACTGGAGCGTTCGGCCGGCTGTTGGCTCGACGAGCTGCCGGCCGTCCTCTGGAGTTTGCGCACTACCCCGAACAAGTCAACCGGCTTCACCCCTTTCTTCCTTGTATATGGTGCCGAGGTTGTCATCCCAACTGACATTGAGTTCGACTCACCTCGGGTCACCATGTACACGGAGGCGGAGGCCAAGGAAGCGCGAGAAGACGGTGTCGACCTGCTGGAAGAGGGCCGACTGTTAGCCCTCAACATGTCCGCCATCTACCAGCAGGGTCTACGCCGTTACCATAGCCAGAAGGTCAAGCCAAGATCCTTCCAAGAGGGTGATCTTGTGCTCCGGCTGATCCAGCGAACAGCCGGCCAGCACAAGCTCTCGACCCCTTGGGAAGGCCCATTCGTCATCAGCTGGGCTTTAGGCAACGACTCCTACTACCTGATCGACGCGCAGAAGCCGAAGGCACGCAAGAGGGATGATTCCGGCAAGGATTCGGAACGACCATGGAACGCCAATCTCCTCCGAAGATTTTACAATTAAAATGCAGTATGTACCACGCTACCTTTTGTATTAAGTACGAGACAACAGGCCCCCCGAGGAGCACTCGAGGACTACCCTCTTTTATGTATGAATGATGAGTATCATGCCTATGATTATGTTACTACATTTGTTTTCTCGTCCGGCACCGGGTTCGATTAGTTGGCACGGGGACTTGCCGCCTTGAGTTATATTCAAGTTCCACCTGCAGTCAGACAAGTAGTGTGCCGGCACCCAAGCCCTCTCTTGTTGAAAGTCGCAGCTCAAACAATCGACTGTCCGACTGGCAAGAGCCAAAGGCAGGAAAGGATGCCCACATGAAAAACGGCTAAGGACTAACGAACTTATATAACACATGTCGGCCTCCCCCCGCCAACCGGCTGTCAGAGCAGCCGGCTGGCCGGCTTCCCGTCTTACCTTGCTACAATCCAAGAAAGCTCGAGTACTTGTCCTCCCAAGCGACCAAACCCTTTCCCAGCCACAGACTGCAAAGCAGGTGTCCGGCTGGGAGGGCGGCGGCCAAAGGAGGGCGCCAAAGGAAAACAGCCAAAGGATGAAAAGCAAGTATGAACGGAAGCCAAGAACATGCATGATTATATTTACACAAAAGGCCTTCAAAAGGCCAGCATTCAACATAGTTTGAATACACCCCCAGTGGGTGGAACTGCGCAAATTTAATAAAAGTTGTTCAAAGAGTAACGAGCAGGAAAGCAAAGCCGGCGAGTCAGGCCAAGGGAGCAACAGGCGAGTCGGGCAGGTTGGTGGAGACGGCAGGAGTGGCCAGCTGACCAGTCTCGGCATGATCATCACCTGCTGCAGGCGGCATGCTCGCACGCGCCTCATTGCTAGAGGCACGATCAGGCTGAGGCTGGCCGGTCGCTCCACCGTCTGGCACGACGTCTTCACCATCCTACTCCTCTTCCTCTTTGCCCTCGTCGCTGGAATCGATCTCCTCCGCCGAGTCTTCTCCTTCTGCCGGGTTCAGCCTGAACCACTCCTCCGATTGAACGACACCGTCTTCATTTACATCAGGGGCAAAGGCGCTGGTGTCAGTGAAGTCGGCGATCGCCGAGGCGCGCTGGATGATAGCCGGCCGCACCGCCTCCAGCTCCTCGTCAGCCTATTGCCGCCAGGTGCGCAATTGGGCCAAATTCAGCCCAGGATACCAAGCCTGGACGAACACTAGCGCCCGTCGAGCACCAAACCGAGCTGCAGAAGCCTTCCAGGCCTCGAAGCAGCCGACCGCTACCTCCAACCAGTCGGCAGTCTGACTGAGGGTGCGGGGAACCACCTCGCCAGGCCAGAGGGCGGCCAGCACCTGCGCCCCGGCATGCTGAAGACGGCGGAGCATGCGGTAAGCCGGCTGGAGGCGGGCTTGAATCGCCAGAAGCTGCTCTTCAAGCGACCAACTGGCGTCCGGTGCGATCTCAACCCCAGTCTGCCGTCGGGCCTCACAGTGAGCTTCGATGGCTTGGTTAGCGGCAACGGAGTAACCGGGGAAGTAATCTGCACAAAGAAGAAAGAAGTAGAACAAATCAGAAGACAGACCAGATGACAGGGGCGAGCAAAGAGACAAAGAAGAAGGCGGCCTACCGTCAACCAAATCTTCAATCCGGCTATAGCCTTCGCTCAGCGCCTGCCTTGCCTCGGCCCAGCTCGCTGCTTCGGTCTCATATTCGGCTTTGAGGGCGGCCTCGCTATCCTACGCCATCTTTAGGGCCGCCTTGTGGTTCTCCTCCTGGTCGGCCAGTTTCTTGGCCAGGCAATCACGTTCCTGAGCCAAGGCGTTGTCCTCGGCCTCCTTGGCACGAAGGGCAGTCTGGGCCCCACCAAGCTGCTCCCTCAAGTCGGCATTGGCCCCTGCAGATATGCAGAAGAAGAAAAAAGCAATAAGGAAGAAGTCATCAGGAAAGATCCGACCCGACTGCTCAGCAGTCAGCTCGAATCACGGGGACTACACCTAGTGGGTGCGCTGACACGCCCCCACATGAGATAAAAAATGAAGCACTCACTCCGGCTCTTAGTAAGATCAGCGGTCTTCTGATTCATCTCCCGGGCCTGGGAGTTGAAGGTAGCCGCCTGGAGGTTGTGGTAGTCCTACAGATAGGATGAGGGTGCGAATAAGCACAAGACATCAATCAAGGTCTACTAAGAAGTTCCAAGCCGCCTGCTCAGCAGCCGACTCGGAACTCAGGGACTACACCCAGTGGGTGCGCTGACGCGCCCCCACGGAAGAAATCAAGAGCGATCAACAAAAAGCGGGAAGACTCACCCAAATGGCCGACCGCATTGCGAGAAACTCTTGAGTATACTGCTTCAGCGCGGCGGCTTGGGATTGAAGCCGGCTCCGGACGTCTTGCGCCGCCACATTCAGCACGGCCGTTCCACCGCCCGGCGTCCACCCTGGCGAGCTGACGCTGGCCATCTCCAGATCATGGACCAACGAGTTGGATCCCGCGGCCTTCTGCGAGTCCGGCTCTGAAGTCGCCTTCCCTACGCGCCGACGACACAGCGACAGGACCACAAGATCCGCCCTCACAGTCGGCTCGCCTCCAGCCGGCTGCTCAGGCGGCGCCTCAGGCCGGCCACCTTGGCGAGTTCCAGCCAACGATGGCGGTATCGCCTCTCCCTCCGGGATGACTGTGTCGCCCTCCCCCCTCTCCATCATCGGCTGGTCGTGGCCGGCTTCCTCCGGCGGGGGCACTGGGATATCGGGGGCCATGGTGCGGAGGGGGATGACGAGTTGTGGAGGCTAGCTACGCAGGGCCTCCACCGCCCTCTCCGCGGCCGCGGCCTCTGCTTGAGCCTTGGCCGCCGCATCGGCCTGCGCCTCTACCGACTCCTTCGTCGTCTCCTGAGCCGCCCTGGCGGTGGCCGCCCTCTGCTCCTCCGCCTCCCGCTCCTCCCATGCATTCCACTCCATCACCGCTAGGAGCTCGGCACGGGGGTCCATGCGGCGGGAGCCTGCAGATCCTCCCACCCCTCCGACTATGGAGGTGGCAGTAGTCCGCTTGAGAGAGAGCGGAGCCCTGTTTGATAAGTCAAGAAAAGGCTTAGAAGAATGCCAACCTAAGATAAAAAAGAAAGGCGTGAGAGAATTGACACTTACGCCGAAACTGCCTGCGGCTGCTTCACCACCTTGCGGAAGCAGGCTGCCTTCGCGGCCTCCTCGTCCGGTTTGGTCGCCGCCGCAGAACCCTTGGGCTTCTTCGGCCGACTGCCGAAGAGGGCCAGCACCGCCCGGTGTTTCCGTGTGCCACCCCAAGCAGCCGACACGGGAGATGAGCCCGCGCCTTGATGATCGAATGCTGGCTGGCAGCGCGGATAGCTTCAGCCTCGTCATCATCCGGCCAATCCTCGAAGCTGGCAGTGAGCCTGGAGCCGCCTGCCTCGCCGCCTCCCCCTACGGCGTTGTCGTCTAGGGCGGCCGCCCCCAAGTCGGGGTCGTCCAAGTCGTCCGTCGCACGATCGGGAGTGAATTGGCGTTCCGCCCCCGCGGTCCCGGCCGCCGGATGAAGGAGGGGGTTCTGATTAAAAACAAGCCGACTAGTCAGGAGCCGGCCAGTGAGAACTCGGCAACAAGAGAAGAAGAAAAGAAAGAAGGCTTACCATAGGCAGGGGATTGGCGCGTGAATACGGCTCCTTGCCATACCGCCACTCCTCGGTGAGATTGCAGTTGGCGATATAATTCACCATGTAAGATACCTCGTCATGAGGCATCTCCTTGGTGCTTACCCGACTAGGGTCAAAACGACCGCTCATCTGGCAAATCATGTGAGGGCGGCCATGGAGCGGGAGCACCCGGCGCTCCACGAAGGCGGCTATCAGGTCGGACCCGGTCAGCCCCTCCGACTGGACCAGCACCTGGAGCCGGGCGACGGCGCCAGCCCCAGCCGGCGTCAGCGACCTGGCCCGATAGGACCATGAAGGCTGCCTCCCAGCCGGCGGGCCAGCTACATAAGCCGGCAGATTGACGAAGTCACCTTGTGGAGCGACGTTCTTCACGTAGAAGTAAGATTTTTGCCAGAGCTTCACTGACTGGATCAACGCGATGGGTGGAAACGGGTTGTCGCTCGTCGATCTCTACATGGTGATGAAGGCGCCGCATGGGGCAGGCACGCCCGCAACGATGGTGCCGAGCTTGGACTGGAAGAACTCCCCCCAAAGTTCGAGGGTGGAGAGGACACTGAGGAAGCCTTCGCACAGAGTGACGAAGGCCGACAGCAGCACCACCGTGTTTGGAGTGAGGTGGTGCGGCTGGAGATGATAGAACTCGAGGAAGGAACGGAAGAAGCCGCTCGCCAGCAGGCCGACGCCGTGTAGGCAGTGCGAGCAGAAGATTACCCGCTCGCCCTTTTCCGGCGCCGGCGAGATCTCCCTCTCCGGCGCGAGACGGACCCGCACATAATCTTTTCCCGGCAACCGTCGGTCTTGCGGAGGAAGTCGACGTGGTCCTCATGGACGTTGGAGCCATCCCAGGAGCTGGACGTTGGAGCCATGAGGACGGAGAAGCGATGGGGAAAGTGCGGCGGCGGAGGGCACGCGATTCGGCTGCGGCAAGGCTACGGCGCGCCAAGAAGGTTGGTGGAATGGTGGCGCGGTGGAGAGCAGCTGCGGCGACGGAGAGGAGGAAGAGGAAGAAAGTGGCAAAGCGAGGGCGAGCGTGCGAGCGTCTGCCGCTCCCCCTCCTCCCCCTACTTATAGCCTCATGCGGCGAAGCCGAGGAAGCGAGGCGTGGGGGCGTGGGATTAACTGCGCCCACTCCCCCCACACCCTACGATTATTGTGTCTTGACAGCATGCGGAAACCGCCGCCGGAAGGCGAGCAGCCCGCTCAGGCCACAGAAGATCCGCACTTGGGCCGAGGTGTGGGAGTGGCGGGCCCCAGTTTGCGGCGGCAGCCCGTCACGCGCGTGGGCTAGCAGGCCCTTCCAGCCGAAGAGTGCCATGTGGCGCACAGGCGGCGGGCGGCCAGCCTGTAGCCTGGCTTGAGCACCAGCTGGTTCCCGCCTTCGGGCTTCAAATAAACTTGCCGAGGCGGCACGCCTGCACAAAGACGGCTCCTAGGTGTCGGCTCTTCAGGATAGGAAGCTGATTGAGCTTCTCGTTCCCCTTTCAACCACGAAGCCCAACCAGCCTCGGGGACTACTGTTGGAGTAAATGACCACAAGTAGCCTAGCCGGCTCCCCTTGGCTCTTCAAAAAATAACAGGCCGATCGAGCCTTCAAGCACCCAAGACATGGGGCCGCCTTCCCCCGGCCGGTTGTCTCACAAGCCGACTACTAGAAGGCGGCCCGGCCCTAAAACCCTCATGAAGAAAGCCGTGAGAGGGCCGACTCCAAGAAGCCGGCCACGAGATGACCGACTCCAAGAAGCCGGCCCCCGACAGGCGGCCAAGATCGTGCCCTCAAAGTATGCACCCACATAAGGGAGATTGGATGGGGCGTGGCAACAGTGAAGCCTGCCACCTCCGAATCTCGGAGCACACATGGCCACAGTACACTGTACGGGGCAACCACGACCTGTCCGGCAGGGCACTGTTGCCATACTGACCATGAGACCACCCACGACAGGCTGTCAGTACGGCCCGCAGGCGGCGGGCCCCTTCGGTCAAAGAGACATCCGAAGGCGGCCACATTTCCCCTAGTCGGTGTGGAGCATAGCCGGCTCTCACCAGCCGGCTCGCTCCCTCCCTCGAAGTATGCGCACCATTAAGGAGACAAGACGAGTTAAGGCTACAGTGACAGCCCGCCAGGTGGCGGCACTGTAGCAGTGCTTACCTCGACAAAGCCCTCGTCATCAGGAGTGAGGCAACAGTAACCAGCCCCCGACGAGACCCCCAAGCGGCGGGACCTACCTGTCGACCAGGAGGCCGGCAGCCAGTGGGACCCACCAGTCGGCGGGCCCCAGCGGTCGGCGGAGAAGCCGGCGAACGTAGACACTGACGGCTAGGGCCCACGCCCAGCCGGATTACCATTGTACCCCTGGGGGTAGGCCTATATAAATCCCCTAGGGCACCCATGCAAAGGGTTGGACTCTGATAGTTTTAGACACAACATTGAGGGGAGAAGAGAGTTAGCCTTACCCTTCTTCTTCCTGTTGGGGAACGTTGCAGAAAACAAAAATTTTCCTACTCGTTTCACCAAGATCATCTAGGAGTTCATCTAGCAACGAGTGATTAGATGCATCTACATACCTTTGTAGATCGCGCACGGAAGCGTTCAAAAGAACGGTGATGATGTAGTCGTACTCGACGTGATTCAAATCACCGATGACCAGCGCCGAATGGACGGCACCTCCGCGTTCAACACAGGTACGGGACGGGAGACGTCTCCTCCTTCTTGATCCAGCAAGGGGGAAGGAGAGGTAGATGAAGATCCAGCAGCACGACGGCGTGGTGGTGGATGCAGGGCGTCACAGCAGCAGGGCTTCGCCGAGACTACGAGGGAGAGACGTAACGGGGGGAGATGGAGGCGCTAGGGGCTGGTGTGAAATCCCTCCTTTTCCCCCCACTATATATAGGGGTGCCAGGGGGGCGCCGGCCCTAGTAGATGAGATCTACTAGGGGGGGCGGCGGCCAAGGGGAGGTTTCCCTCCCCCCCCAAGGCACCTAGGGGTGCCTTCCACCACATGGACTCTTCCATGGTGGAAACCCTAGGCGCATGGGCCTATAGGGGCTGGTGCCCTTGGCCCATATAGGCCAAGGCGCACCCCCTACAGCCCATGTGGCCCCCCAGGACAGGTGGCCCCACCCGCTGGACCCCCGGGACCCTTCCGGTGGTCCCGGTACAATACCGATAACCCCGAAACTTGTCCCGATGCCCGAAATAGCACTTCCTATATATAATTCTTTACCTCCGGACCATTCCGGAACTCCTCGTGACGTCCGGGATCTCATCCGGGACTCCGAACAACATTCGGGTTTCTGCATATACATATCTTCATAACCCTAGCGTCACCGAACCTTAAGTGTGTAGACCCTACGGGTTCGGGAGACAAGCAGACATGACCGAGACGACTCTCCGGTCAATAACCAACAGCGGGATCTGGATACCCATGTTGGCTCCCACATGCTCCACGATGATCTCATCGGATGAACCACGATGTCGAGGATTTAATCAATCCCGTACGCTATTCCCTTTGTCTATCGATATGTTACTTGCCCGAGATTCGATCGTCGGTATCCCAATACCTCGTTCAATCTCGTTACCGGCAAGTCACTTTACTCGTACCGTAATGCATGATCCCGTGACCAGACACTTGGTCACTCTGAGCTCATTATGATGATGCATTACCGAGTGGGCCCAGTGATACCTCTCCGTCATACGGAGTGACAAATCCCAGTCTTGATCCATGTCACCCAACAGACACTTTCGGAGATACCCGTAGTCTACCTTTATAGTCACCCAGTTACGTTGTGACGTTTGGCATACCCAAAGCACTCCTACGGTATCCGGGAGTTACACGATCTCATGGTCTAAGGAAAAGATACTTTGACATTGGAAAACTCTAGCAAACGAACTATACGATCTTGTGCTATGTTTAGGATTGGGTCTTGTCCATCACATCATTCTCCCAATGATGTGATCTCGTTATCAATGACATCCAGTGTCCATAGTCAGGAAACCATGACTATCTGTTGATCAACGAGCTAGTCAACTAGAGGCTCACTAGGGACATGTTGGTGTCTGTTATTCACACATGTATTACGATTTCCGGATAACACAATTATAGCATGAATAAAGACAATTATCATGAACAAGGAAATATAATAATAATGCTTTTATTATTGCCTCTAGGGCATATTTCCAACAGTCTCCCACTTGCACTAGAGTCAATAATCTAGTTACATTGTGATGAATCGAACACCCATGGAATTCTGGTGTTGATCATGTTTTGCTCTAGGGAGAGGTTTAGTCAACGGATCTGCTATATTCAGGTCCGTATGTACTTTACAAATCTCTATGTCTCCATCTTGAACATTTTCACGAATGGAGTTGAAGCGACGCTTGATGTGCCTTGTCTTCTTGTGAAACCTGGGCTCCTTGGCAAGTGCAATAGCTCCAGTGTTGTCACAGAAGAGCTTGATCGGCCCCGACGCATTGGGTATGACTCCTAGGTCGGTGATGAACTCCTTCACCCATATTGCTTCATGTGCTGCCTCCGAGGCTGCCATGTACTCCGCTTCACATGTAGATCCCGCCACGACGCTTTGCTTGCAACTGCACCAGCTTACTGCCCCACCATTCAAAATATACACGTATCCGGTTTGTGACTTAGAGTCATCCAGATCTGTGTCGAAGCTAGCGTCGACGTAACCCTTTACGACGAGCTCTTCGTCACCTCCATAAACGAGAAACATTTCCTTAGTCCTTTTCAGGTACTTCAGGATATTCTTGACCGCTGTCCAGTGTTCCTTGCCGGGATTACTTTGGTACCTTCCTACCAAACTGACGGCAAGGTTAACATCAGGTCTGGTACACAGCATGGCATACATAATAGAACCTATGGCTGAGGCATAGGGGATGACGCTCATCTCTTCTATATCTTCTGCCGTAGTCGGACATTGAGCTGAGCTCAATTTCATACCTTGTAACACAGGCAAGAACCCCTTCTTGGATTGATCCATATTGAACTTCTTCAATATCTTATCAAGGTATGTGCTTTGTGAAAGACCTATGAGGCGTCTCGATCTATCTCTATAGATTTTGATGCCTAATATATAAGCAGCTTCTCCAAGGTCCTTCATTGAAAAACTTTTATTCAAGTAGGCCTTGATGCTGTCCAAGAGTTCTATATCATTTCCCATCAAAAGTATGTCATCTACATATAATATGAGAAATGCTACAGAGCTCCCACTCACTTTCTTGTAAACGCAGGCTTCTCCATAAGTCTGTGTAAACCCAAACGCTTTGATCATCTCATCAAAGCGAATGTTCCAACTCCGAGATGCTTGCACCAGCCCATAAATCGAGCGTTGGAGCTTGCACACTTTGTCAGCATTCTTAGGATCGACAAAACCTTCCGGCTGCATCATATACAATTCTTCCTTAAGGAAACCATTAAGGAATGCCGTTTTGACGTCCATTTGCCATATTTCGTAATCATAGAATGCGGCAATTGCTAACATGATTCGGACGGACTTCAGCTTCGCTACCGGTGAGAAAGTCTCATCGTAGTCAACCCCTTGAACTTGTCGATAACCCTTAGCGACAAGCCGAGCTTTATAGATGGTCACATTACCATCCGCGTCTGTCTTCCTCTTAAAGATCCATTTATTTTCTATGGCTCGCCGCTCAACAGGCAAGTCAGTCAAAGTCCATACTTTGTTTTCATACATGGATCCTATCTCGGATTTCATGGCTTCTAGCCATTTGTCGGAATCCGGGCCCGCCATCGCTTCTTCATAGTTCGAAGGTTCACCGTTGTCTAACAGCATGATTTCCAAGACAGGGTTGCCGTACCACTCTGGTGCGGAACGTGTCCTTGTGGACCTTCGAATTTCAGTAGGGGCTTGATCAGAAGTATCTTGATCATTGTCATTAACTTCCTCTCTAGTCGGTGCAGGCACCTCAGGAACATTTTCTTGAGTTGCGCCATTTTCCGGTTCAAGAGGTAATACTTCATCAAGCTCTACTTTCCTCCCACTTACTTCTTTCGAGAGAAACTCTTTCTCCAGAAAGGACCCATTCTTGGCAACAAAGATCTTGCCTTCGGATCTGAGGTAGAAGGTGTACCCAATAGTTTCTTTTGGGTATCCTATGAAGACGCATTTTTCCGACTTGGGTTCGAGCTTTTCAGGTTGAAGTTTCTTGACATAAGCATCGCATCCCCAAACTTTTAGAAACGACAGCTTAGGTTTCTTCCCAAACCATAATTCATACGGTGTCGTCTCAACGGATTTCGACGGAGCCCTATTTAAAGTGAACGCGGCAGTCTCTAAAGCATAGCCCCAAAAGGATAGCGGTAAATCGGTAAGAGACATCATAGATCGCACCATATCTAATAGAGTGCGATTACGACGTTCGGACACACCATTACGCTGAGGTGTTCCAGGCGGCGTGAGTTGTGAAACTATTCCACATTTTCTTAAGTGTGTGCCAAACTCGTGACTCAAGTATTCTCCTCCACGATCTGATCGTAGAAACTTGATTTTCCTGTCACGTTGATTTTCAACCTCACTCTGAAATTCCTTGAACTTTTCAAAGGTTTCAGACTTGTGTTTCATTAAGTAGATATACCCATACCTACTTAAATCATCAGTGAGGGTGAGAACATAACGATAGCCACCGCGAGCCTCAACACTCATCGGACCGCACACATCAGTATGTATGATTTCCAATAAGTCGGTTGCTCGCTCCATTGTTCCTGAGAATGGAGTCTTGGTCATTTTACCCATAAGGCATGGTTCGCACGTGTCAAATGATTCATAATCAAGAGACTCTAAAAGTCCATCAGCATGGAGCTTCTTCATGCGTTTGACACCTATGTGACCAAGGCGGCAGTGCCACAAGTATGTGGGACTATCATTATCAACCTTACTTCTTTTGGTACTCACATTATGAACATGTGTAGCATCACGTTCGAGATTCATAAAGAATAAACCATTCACCATAGGAGCATGACCATAAAACATATCTCTCATAAAAATGGAACAACCATTATTCTCAGATTTAAAAGAGTAGCCATCTTGAATTAAACGAGATCCCGATACAATGTTCATGCTCAAAGCTGGCACTAAAGAACAATTATTAAGGTTTAAAACTAATCCCGAAGGGAGATGCAGAGGTAGCGTGCCGACGGCGACCACATTGACCTTGGAACCATTCCCGACGCGCATCGTCACCTCGTCCTTTGCCAGTTTCCGCTTATTCCGCAGCCCCTGCTTTGAGTTACAAATGTGAGCAACTGCACCGCTATCAAATACCCAGGAGCTACTACGGGCACTAGTAAGGTACACATCAATTACATGTATATCACATATACCTTTTGTTTTGCCGGCCTTCTTATCCGCTAAGTACTTAGGGCAATTCCGCTTCCAGTGACCGCTTCCCTTGCAATAAAAGCACTCAGTCTCGGGCTTGGGTCCATTCTTTGGCTTCTTCCCGGCAGCTTGCTTGCCGGGCGCGGAAACCTCCTTGCCGTCCTTCTTGAAGTTCTTTTTACCCTTGCCTTTCTTGAACTTAGTGGTTTTATTGACCATCAACACTTGATGTTCCTTCCTGACTTCTACCTCTGCTGATTTCAGCATAGCAAATACTTCAGGAATGGTCTTTTCCATCCCCTGCATATTGAAGTTCATCACAAAGCTCTTGTAGCTTGGTGGAAGCGACTGGAGGATTCTGTCAATGACCGCATCATCCGGGAGATTAACTCCCAGCTGAGTCAAGCGGTTATGCAACCCAGACATAGTGAGTATGTGCTCACTGACAGAACTGTTTTCCTCCATCTTACAGCTGAAGAATTTGTCGGAGACTTCATATCTCTCGACCCGGGCATGAGCTTGGAAAACCATTTTCAGCTCTTCGAACATCTCATATGCTCCATGTCTCTCAAAACGCTTTTGGAGCCCCGGCTCTAGGCTGTAAAGCATGCCACACTGAACAAGGGAGTAGTCATCGGAACGTGCCTGCCAAGCGTTCATAACATCTTGTTCTGCAGGGAGAACGGGTGCGTCACCAAGCGGTGCTTGTAGGACATAATCTTTCTTGGCAGCTATGAGGATGATCCTCAGGTTCCGGACCCAGTCCATATAGTTGCTGCCATCGTCTTTCGGCTTGGTTTTCTCTAGGAACGCGTTGAAGTTGAGGACTACGTTGGCCATTTAATCTACAAGACATATTGTAAAATATTTAGACTAAGTTCATGATAATTAAGTTCAACTAATCAAATTATTAATGAACTCCCACTTAGATTAGACATCCCTCCAGTCATCTAAGTATTACATGATCCGAGTTTAACTATACCGTGTCCAATCATCACGTGAGACGGACTAGTCAACATCGGTGAACATCTTCATGTTGATCGTATCTTCTATACGACTCATGCTTGACCTTTCGGTCTTCTGTGTTCCGAGGCCATGTCTGTACATGCTAGGCTCGTCAAGTTAACCTAAGTGTTTGCATGTGTAAATCTGTCTTACACCCGTTGTATGTGAACGTCTGAATAAAACACCCGATCATCACGTGGTGTTTTGAAACAGCGAACTGTCGCAACAGTGCACAGTTAGGGGGAACACTTCTTGAATTTATTGTGAGGGATCATCTTATTTACTACCGTCGTTCTAAGTAAACAAGATGCAAAACATGATAAACATCACATGCAATCAAATAATAAACGTGACATGATATGGCCAATATCACATAGCTCCTTTGATCTCCATCTTGGGGCTCCATGATCATCTTGTCACCGGGTTGACACCATGATCTCCATCATCATGATCACCATCATCGTGTCTCCATGAAGTTGCTCGCCAACTATTACTTCTACTACTATGGCTAACGCGTTTAGCAATAAAGTAAAGTAATTTACATGGCGTTTCTTGATGACACGCAGGTCATAAAAAGAATAAAGACAACTCCTATGGCTCCTGCCGGTTGTCATACTCATCGACATGCAAGTCGTGAATCCTATTACAATAGCATGAACATCTCATACATCACATATAGATCATTCATCATTCATCACAACTTTGGCCATATCATATCACAAACCACTTGCTGCAAAAACAAGTTAGACGTCCTCTAATTGTTGTTGCAAGTTTTACGTGGCTGAATTAGGGTTCTAGAAAGAACGTTTTCTTACCTACGTTAAAGCCACAACGTGATTTGTCAACTTCTATTTACCCTTCATAAGGACCCTGTTCATCGAATCCGCTCCAACTAAAGTAGGAGAGACAGACACCCGCCAGCCACCTTATGCAACTAGTGCATGTTACTCGGTGGAACCGGTCTCACGTAAGCGTACGTGTAAGGTTGGTCCGGGCCGCTTCATCCCACAATACCGCTGAAGCAAGAAAGGACTAGTAACGGCAAGAAAGTTGACAAATCTACGCCCACAACAAATTGTGTTCTACTCGCGCAAGAAGAACTACGCATAGACCTAGCTCATGATGCCACTGTTGGGGAACGTTGCAGAAAACAAAAATTTTCCTACTCGTTTCACCTAGATCATCTAGGAGTTCATCTAGCAACGAGTGATTAGATGCATCTACATACCTTTGTAGATCGCGCACGGAAGCGTTCAAAAGAACGGTGATGATGTAGTCGTACTCGACGTGATTCAAATCACCGATGACCAGCGCCGAACGGACGGCACCTCCGCGTTCAACACACGTACGGGACGGGAGACGTCTCCTCCTTCTTGATCCAGCAAGGGGGAAGGAGAGGTAGATGAAGATCCAGCAGCACGATGGCGTGGTGGTGGATGCAGGGCGTCACAGCAGCAGGGCTTCGCCGAGACTACGAGGGAGAGACGTAACGGGGGGAGATGGAGGCGCCAGGGGCTGGTGTGAAATCCCTCCTTTTCCCCCCACTATATATAGGGGTGCCAGGGGGGGCACCGGCCCTAGTAGATGAGATCTACTAGGGGGGGCGGCGGCCAAGGGGAGGTTTCCCTCCCCCCCAAGGCACCTAGGGGTGCCTTCCACCACATGGACTCTTCCATGGTGGAAACCCTAGGCGCATGGGCCTATAGGGGCTGGTGCCCTTGGCCCATCTAGGCCAAGGCGCACCCCCTACAGCCCATGTGGCCCCCCGGGACAGGTGGCCCCACCCGGTGGACCCCCGGGACCCTTCCGGTGGTCCCGGTACAATACCGATAACCCCGAAACTTGTCCCGATGCCTGAAATAGCACTTCCTATATATAATTCTTTACCTCCAGACCATTCTGGAACTCCTCGTGACGTCCGGGATCTCATCCGGGACTCCAAACAACATTCGGGTTTCTGCATATACATATCTTCATAACCCTAGCGTCACCGAACCTTAAGTGTGTAGACCCTACGGGTTCGGGAGACAAGCAGACATGACCGAGACGACTCTCCGGTCAATAACCAACAGCGGGATCTGGATACCCATGTTGGCTCCCACATGCTCCACTATGATCTCATCGGATGAACCACGATGTCTAGGATTTAATCAATCCCGTACGCTATTCCCTTTGTCTAACGATATATTACTTGCCCGAGATTCGATCGTCGGTATCCCAATACCTCGTTCAATCTCGTTACCGGCAAGTCACTTTACTCGTACCATAATGCATGATCCCGTGACCAGACACTTGGTCACTCTGAGCTCATTATGATGATGCATTACCGAGTGGGCCCAGTGATACCTCTCCGTCATACGGAGTGACAAATCCCAGTCTTGATCCATGTCACCCAACAGACACTTTCGGAGATACCCGTAGTCTACCTTTATAGTCACCCAGTTACGTTGTGACGTTTGGCATACCCAAAGCACTCCTACGGTATCCGGGAGTTACACGATCTCATGGTCTAAGGAAAAGATACTTTGACATTGGAAAACTCTAGCAAACGAACTATACGATCTTGTGCTATGTTTAGGATTGGGTCTTGTCCATCACATCATTCTCCCAATGATGTGATCTCGTTATCAATGACATCCAGTGTCCATAGTCAGGAAACCATGACTATCTGTTGATCAACGAGCTAGTCAACTAGAGGCTCACTAGGGACATGTTGGTGTCTGTTATTCACACATGTATTACGATTTCCGGATAACACAATTATAGCATGAATAAAGACAATTATCATGAACAAGGAAATATAATAATAATGCTTTTATTATTGCCTCTAGGGCATATTTCCAACACTTCCTCCCCCCAAATAGCTCAAGGAGGCTCTTGTAGCCACTTATTGATCTAGTGATCATGCGGAGACCCCGCAGACCAGGATTAGGGGTGTTATCTCCACGGAGAGCCCCGAACCTAGGTAAGATTCGCCGGCGTACATGTCTTCGCCTCATCCCGTTTCCAGGCACCGGTGATGTCTTATTGCCTCCCACAATGATAAGCCACTCGTTGGCATAGGTCGCACCTACCACCCAACACCAGTGCCTTTGGCAGTCGAAGACCACCTTTAGTCAGGATAGCTTATACTAGTTGTCCCCTTCCAAAATGGCCATTGTTGGCTCCCTTCCCGCTCAATATTTGGGAAGAGGACCAGGGCCTCTATAAATAGAGATAGCCACCACAGTAGAAGGGGGAGATCATCTAGTTCTCACCTAGAGCCAACAGAGACGGAGCAATTCCTCTCCAAGCGCAACACCACAAGAACACCCCTCGTTAGGCTGTTCTTCCTCTGTACTGTTCATCATCAGCCCAAGAGGCAATCCACCACACCACACACAGGAGTAGGGTATTACACCACAACGGTGGCCTGAACCCGTATAAATCTTGTGTCTCTTGTGTTGTTCGTCGTGCTAGCTTAGATCCGCGGCGAGGTTTTGGGGCGTGAATCGGTAGGGAGAAGATCTTTGTGCGCACCCTAGAGTTTGAACCTTCAGGGTTTTGTTGGAACCCGATATCCGACATTTGGCGCGCTAGGTAGGGGTGCGCCGGAGCTCTCCCTTCTGTCGGCTCGCTCTCCACCAACACCGCGCTTCGCCCCATGGCGGACAACGCGCCACCAGCTCCGGCGGGCGACGCCAGTGCTGGGGTCAGGGGGCTCCGAGCCTTGGCCCCTGCCTTGCGGCAGGTGCAATGGTCGCACAAGTTCAAGCCAGAGATGCCGCCGTGCTACAACGGCGCGAAGGATCCGCTGGCTTTCCTGCTGGCATACGAGGAGGCCGTCCTCAAGGCCGGAGGCAACGACAATGTCATAGCCAACTGGTTTCCCATGGCCCTCACTGGCGTCCCGCGCGTTTGGCTGCTCCACCTGCCAACATCTTTTGTGGACTCCTGGGGGGAGCTGCGCAACCTCTTGCTCACCTAGTACGCTGCGCCGGCGCCTCCGGTCGTCGCAGCTCTCCTTGGCGGCTTGCAAGTGCCGCCGTCAAATTGCCACGCCAAGCCGTTCTTCCGCCAGATCAGCACCGTCCTCACGCGACAAGGAGCTCCTCCCGGATGGGCGGCACCCAAAGCTAACCTGACCTTCAATTCGGACGATCACCCCGTCAACACTGCCTGCTCGGTTGCGCTCCGAATGCTTTGCACGCCCACCATCTGCCAGGTGGCAGTCACCAAGACCCTCATCGACGGCGGCGCCGGCCTCAACATGCTCTCGGTGGAGGTCTTTAGCCTCCTCCATGTACCGCTGGAACGACTCCAATCCAGCAAGCCCTTCTCGGGCGTCGGAGGCGGCTCCTCCAGCTCCCTGGGGCAGATCCGACTCCCTATGACCTTCGGCATCCACGACAACTTCTGCATGGAGCTGGTCAGCTTCGACATCGCCCGCATCAGCCTCCCGTAGAATGCCATCCTCGGATACCCCGCCTTGGCCTAGTTCATGGCAGCGACCCATCCGGCCTACAACCTCATGAAGATGCCCGGGAGTAGCGGCATCCTCACCGTAGCTGGAGATACCAAGGATGCTCTGCTGGCGCTCAAGCTCGCCCTCAAGACAGCCGCGGCAGCGCATCCTGCCAACACGGACACCTCCAAGGCCAAGGGGGCTGCGCCGACCAAGAAGAAGCAGCTCTTCACCCAGGACAAGACGGAGACCAAGCAAGTGTTGGTTGAGGAGGAAGGGTCCTCAGGAGCCACCTTCACCATAGGTGCCAACCTCGACCCCGACCAAGAGGAGGCACTGGTGAAGTTCTTGCGCTAGAATAAGGAAGTGTTCACATGGGAACCCAAGCAGCTAGCGGGGGTCCCAAGGCAGGTGATTGAGCATCACCTGAATGTGTGCCCCAATGTACGCCATGCGAAGTAGAAAGCAAGGCGACAATCCGCCGAGAAGCAGGCCTTCATCGTTCAAGAAACCCGCAAGCTGGAGGCAGCAAGTGTTATTCGCGAGGTTCGCTACCCCGAATGGCTGGCAAACCCTGTTGTTGTGCCGAAAAAGGAAGGAAATGAGCGCATGTGTGTCGACTTCACCAACCTCAACAAGGCCTGCCCTGAAGATCCGTTCCCGCTCCCTCGCATCGACCAAATTGTCGACTCCACCGCCAAGTGTGACCTGCTGTGTTTCCTGGATGCATTTTCGGGCTATCACCAAATCAAGATGGAGGTAGAAGATGTGGAGAAGACGGCCTTCCTAACCCCATGTGGGGTATACTGCTACACCTGCATGCCGTTCGGGTTGCGCAATGCGGGTGCAACCTTCCAGCGACTAATGCACATCGCCTTGGGCCGGCAGCTCGGGAAAAATTCCGAGGCTTACGTCGACGACATTGTGGTGAAGTTTCAGGAGGAAGACCTTGATCCAGGACCTGGAAGAGACCTTTGTGAGCCTCCGCGAAGTGGACATGCGACTCAACCCGGAGAAGTGCGTGTTGGGCGTTCCTTCCGGCAAGCTTCTGGGCTTCCTCGTGTCCCACAGAGGGATCGAGGCCAACCCGAAGAAGGTCAAGGCGATCGAATATATGAGTCCACCGCAAACCCTCGGAGAAATGCAGAAGCTCACCGGACGCGTGACAGCGCTAGGACGCTTCATCTCCAAGCTGGGGGAGCGCACCTTGCCTTTGTTCAAACTAACGAAGCAGAAAGGCCCGTTCAAATGGACACAAGAGGCCTACCAGGCGTTTCAAGACCACAAGAAGTACTTGACCAGCCCTCCTCTGATGGTGGCACCGCCCCCTCTCAAGCCCCTGGTGCTCTACCTCACCGCCACACCCTACTCTGCCAGTACAGCTCTAGTGGCGGTTCGGGAAGAGCGCCAGATCAAGGCTGCATCACGACCAACCGCTGCCCCGGCCGCTGCAGCACAAGACCAAGAAGGCCTCGCGAAGACCTAGGCCTCGGCAGATGGAGACCAGTCTCAACAGGAAGGTGCCCCTATGGCTGAAGAGGCCACACCAGGCGGCCAGGTGTTGGGGGCTCCGTCGACTCAGGAGGCGCCTAACCCTCCGGAGGGTACGGACCTCGTTAGCACACCCACCCTTGTCGAGCATCCGGTGTATTTCGTCAGCACGGTGCTGCGGGATGCAAGGGCATGATACCCCATGCCTCAGAAGCTCTTGCTTGCACTGTTGGTGGCCTCGCGTAAGATGCAGCATTACTTTCAAGGTCACCCCATCAAGGTCGTCTCTGCCTACCCATTGGAAAGAGTACTCAGGAGCCCCAACTCCGATGGAAGGGTCGCCGAGTGGAACATTGATCTGCAAGCGTTTCAATTGGAATTCAGCACAACCAGGGTCGTCAAGGGAGCCGCACTTGCAGATTTTGTGGCAGAATGGACACTCAAAGTAGGCGAACTAGGAAGCGAGGCACCAGACGGCTGGGTCATGTACTTTGATGGAGCATTCTCGCGACATGGCGCGGGGGCTGGCGCAGTGCCTATATCTCCCACTCAGGACAAGCTCTATTACGTCGTGCAGCTCTGTTTCCAGCATGGCGAGGAGGTCTCCAACAACATAGTAGAATATGAGGGCCTCATGGCGGGCTTGAAAGCTGTAGCAACACTGGGGGTGAAGCGTCTCATCATCAAGGGTGACTCACAGCTCCTCGTAAACTTCTCCAACAAAGTGTACGAGCCAAAGGACGAGCACATGGAGGCGTATCTTGCGGAGGTGCGTAGGATGGAAAAGCAGTTTTTGGGGCTGGAGTTGTAGCATGTGCCCCGCGGCACCAACCAAGAGGCTGACGACATCAATAGGAGGGAATCCAGGCGGCTGCCTCACGAGCCTGGCGTTTTCGAGGAACGGCTCTTCAAGCCTTCGGCAGTGCCATCACTGTCAAGAACGGCGCAACCTCGGGAGGAACTCCCTCAGCCACCGGCCACGGGAGCCCCGGCCTGTGGCCCGACCTCGAGAGCACACTTACTCCTGGCGCTGGAGCCTCAGGAGAGATGCTGGACTACGGAATTCAAGGACTACCTGATGCGAGGGATGCTACCAGAGAAAGAGGAGGACGCGGGACACGTGCCCGGCAGGCCACGACCTACTGCATTCAAGATAGAGAGCTCTACCGGAAGCGTCCAAATGATGTTTCCCTGCGTTGCATCTCCAGGGAGCAGGGAAAGGAGTTGTTGCCTGACATACATGGTGGAGATTGTGGACACCACTCGTCATCATGGACCCTCGTCGGCAAGGCGTTTCGCAGCGGGTTCTACTGGCCCACGGCACCCAACGATGCAATTGAGCTGGTGAAGGCTTGCGAAGCCTGCCAGTTCCATGCCAAGCAGATCCATCAGCCAGCTCAGGGCCTGCAGACCATCCCACTCTTGTGGCCGTTTGCGGTCTGGGGGCTGGATATCCTAGGCCCGTTTCCTCGAGCGCCTGGGGGCTACCGCTACCTCTACGTCACCATCGACAAGTTCACCAAGTGGGCGGAGGTGGAAGTCGTCCGCACCATCCCAGCTGGCTCTGCAGTCAAGTTCATCAAGGAACTCGTGAGCCGTTTCGGGGTCCCTAATCGCATCATCACCGACAATGGTTCGCAGTTCACCAGCAATCTCATCACAACATATTGTTCTAACCTTGGAACGCAGATATGCTACGCTTCGGTGGCACACCCCCGGAGCAACGGCCAGGCAGAACGCGCCAACGCAGAGGTCCTGAAGGGCCTCAAAACTAGGACCTTCAAGAAGAAGTTGGAGGCCTACAACAGGGGCTAGTACGACGAGCTCCAGTCCGTGTCGTGGTCCATCCGCACTACATCCACCAAGTCGACTGGCGAGACCCTGTTCTTCCTCGTCTACGGAGCAGAGGCGGTCCCTCCCTCACGAGGTCAGGCGTCGCTCCGCAGGGGTCCTAGCGTTTGATGAAACGCAACAGGACGCCATGCGAGGGATGGACCTCGTTCTGGGGGAGGGGCACCGTCAAGAAGCCGCACTACGAGCACCAAGATACCAGCAGGCGCTGCGGCAGTATCATTGCCGCAACATCCGCCCCAGGACTCTTGAGGTAGGTGAGCTCGTGCTCAGGCAGGTGCTTTCCAGGGAAGGACTGCACAAGCTCTCGCCCATGTGGGAGGGCCCGTTCAATGTTGTTCATGTTTCCAGGCCTGGCGCCGCGCGCCTGGAGACTCAGGAGGGGGTGCCCATCCCAAACGCTTGGAACATTCAGCACCTCCGGAAGTTCTACCCTTGAAGAAAGGTCCAATGCCTGTGAAGAAAGGCCCAGTGCCTGTGAAGAAGGCCCGGTGCCTGTGAAGCTCGCCGCCCCAAGAAAGGCCCGGTGCCTATGAAGAAGGCCCGGTGCCTGTGAAGCTTGCCGCCCCAAGAAAGGCCCGGTGCCTGTGAAGAAGGCCCGGTGCCTGTGAAGCTCGCCGCTCATGACACTCTCACGTAATAATGAGTTGGGGTTGTACACGCCCCGGAGTCTCCGGAGTGCCGCCCTTGGGCCTCGGGGGCTCCCGCCCACGCCTAGTGGCAGCACTTAGCTCCGCGCTAGTGAGAAGACGTTGAAGACTAGACTAGGTGTCGGATGCAGCTTTTCATTTGCTTTCCACAGTTGGCTTGTTATTCCTTGTTTGAGCCTTTATTGAAGTTGCTTCTAGTGTTGTTTGCCATCTTCTGCCCCTATTCTCTGTTTTTTGGCTTTTGTCTGGCTCGCTCTCCCTCTCTCTCGCAACCTCGTGAGGGGACTGCGCGCGCGCCCTCGTGAGCCCTTCCTCGCCTGGTTTTCACGAGGCCCCCTCATTCAAGTTCACAGCGGGAGCACCCCTCCCGGTCCGTGCCCCACGGGCATCGCGACACAAAGTGCCAAGCCTAAGCCGGCAAACCTCGCGACCAAGGTTCGAAAACTATCCTCCCAACTGATCTTTGCAGATCTTAAGACGCCCGGCGAGGCCTCGAGCGGGTACCTCGCGAGGCGAAAACTACTGCAAACATCCTGAGCTAACTTGTTCCTATGCGCAGGCACACAACCACAACACCATGACACAGCACGGGCACGATGATTGTAGCACGATAATTGGGGATCATAGTCTGTTGCACGCCCCCATGGGGCTCCATACTTCTCTCTCTCTCTCGATGCAGGAAAAGGAGAAAAACAAAATAAAAACAGCGCGCGCCTTGCGGCAACTCGCGAGGAGGGATCCGCAGCGTCCTCCCGAGGTCAATCAGACTCCGCCTCGTGCTTCACCGGGGCGCGGTGACGGGACGACCCACTACCGCACTTGAAGTGGGCGCGGCGACATGGTGGCTGATCGCGGCCACCGCTGGAAGAGCTATCACCGGAGGAGGAGCCGCTAAAGCTCGGCGAGCTGCGGACGCCACCAGGAGAGGGTTCGCCTTCGCCCTCGTCACGACCGTCGCCAAGGCCAAGTACCTCGTCACGGTCATCATCTTCAGGGCAGCACCCAACACGGCGGCCATCTTCTCCAAACACCCTCACGTAGAGGGTCGTGTCGCCATCAAACTTGAAGTGGAGGTGCACCGCCGGCCCAGGCCACACGCACGGGCAAACGTCTGCCAGCCTCAGGCCAGGGCCACGTTCCCAGCAACGGAGATCTCCACCGCGACCCAGGAGGCCCTGCTGCAGTAGTCGCCCACCTACAGCCAAAGCCCATCGGGGCCAGCGGCCGGTAGTTCGCCAACGAAGAAGTGAGGGAGCTGGAGCCAGTTGCCGGTTGGGTCGGCCAACCACACAGCAAACTCTGGCAGCACCTCTGCTGAGTGAAAGCGCGGCCGGGGAGGCCGCGCAGGCACGGCATGCCTTCCTCCACCGACTGGGCTACCTCGATACGGGCGGCCACCACCACGCGGAGGGCCACCACCGCGACCACGAGGAGCCGCAACGGGAGATGCGGGATGCTTGCGGGGACGACCATGGCCGCGCCTGGGCGTAGGAGAGCCAGGCCCTTCCTGGCGAGCCTTCCCTTTTTCCACGGCCAAGAACCTCTTCACGGGCGCCATGGGATGCTGCAAGCAACCGGAGCAAGGAGGGAGAAGAAGCAGGCGTGGCAAGAAGAGATGGACAATGGGGGCTCACGCCCCTCCGTACTTATAGTCTAGAGGAGGCCAACCGTCGGCTTCCACGATCACAGGTAATGATGACTCTTTTTGCATGCAGCAGGGACTCATCAAATCGGGCAGTTGCCGAGGCAGCATGGGGAAGCGGAGACGCCCACGTCCAATCAACCGCCACGCGGCAACCAAGGCCACATGCTGTTGAGGCATGCGGCACTCCGCACTTGCCCTTTGGCTTTGCTGCTAAGCCAAGTCCGAGCGCGCCTTGGGCCCGAGGGCTACTGTCGGCGTTCTAGGAACGGGGGTCCCCAGACTTGCCTACCTGCGGCCTACAGTGTGGCTCAACCAGTGGCCCAGTACGGCCCGTCTTTGTCAACCCAAGGTCAAAACCCTCGCGAGGGGCCAAGCCTCGCGAGGCGGACGACACAAGGTCTCCACAGAGGTGGCCTCACCAGGCAGGCTCGCAAGGAGACGGAGAGATCAAGGCAAGCGGTACCTCGCGAGGTGCTCATGACGCAAGCCATGACGATCAAGACCAAGCGGGCGCCAGGCGGGCGCTAGCCTGCGCAGTGTCCTCGATTCCTCTTTGGTGCAAAGGGGGCAAGTGCAGGCGTGGAGTACAAAGGCATCAGGCAAAGGTTTCTATATTGGTGCAACAAGACCAAGACCAGCAGAGCGGCAGGATGGAGGTCACCATGGATCCCAAGACGGTGTCATCACCAGTGCCTTTGGCAGTCGAAGACCACCTTTAGTCAGGATAGCTTGTACTAGTTGTCCCCTTTCAAAATGGCCGTTGTTGGCTCCCTTCCCGCTCAATATTTGGGAAGAGGACCAGGGCCTCTATAAATATAGACAGCCACAATAGTAGAAGGGGGGAGATCATCTAGTTCTCACCAAGAGCCAACAGAGACGGAGTAATTCCTCTCCAAGCGCACCACCACAAGAACACCCCTCGCGAGGCTGTTCTTCCTCTGTACTGTTCATGTCACGCCCAAGATGCGATCCTATCCTAAAGGAACTCGAAGGTCCCACCAAGGATAGAAGCGCATCTTGAAGACGCTTTTGCAAGGTGGATATCATTACATCAACATTACATAATAGATGGGGATACATACAAGAGACATACAATGCCACACGAATACAACATCATCATACATAAGAGAAACATCCGACTACGGATGAAACACAAACAGAAACTCAAATGACATCCACCCTGCTAGCCCAGGCTGCCGACCTGGAACCTATCCCCTAATCGAAAAAGAAGCAGAAGAAGAACTCCAACACAAGCAAACATAGCTCTCGCGTCATGATCACCTGTAACCTGCAACTGTTGTTGTAGTAATCTGTGAGCCACGAGGACTAAGCAATCCCATTACCATGGGTATCAAGACTAGCAAAGCTTAAAGGGAAAGGAAGGGGTAAAGTGGTGAGGTTGCAGCAGCGACTAAGCATGTATGGTGGCTAACATACGCAAATAAGAGCGAGAAAAGAGCAAGCAGAATAGTCGTGAAGCTAGCAATGATCAAGAAGTGATCCTGAACTCCTACTTATGTCAAACATAACCCAGAAACCGTGTTCACTTCCCGGACTCCACCGAAAAGAGACCATCACGGCTACACACGCGGTTGATGCGTTTTAATTCGGATCTGGTGTCAAGTTATCTACAACCGGACATTAACAAATTCCCATCTGCCTATAACCACAGGCATGGCTTTCAAAAGTTTATACCCTGCAGGGGTGTCCCAACTTAGCCCATGATAAGCTCTCGCGATCAACGAAGGATATACCTTCTCCCAGGAAGACCCGATCAGACTCGGAATCCCGGTTTACAAGACATTTCGACAATGGTAAAACAAGACCAGCAAAGCCGCCCGGATGTGCCGACAAATCCCGATAGGAGCTGCACATATCTCGTTCTCAGGGCACACCGGATGTGCCGACAAAGCGTACAGGAACCGACGTAACCCAAATTGCCAAGGAATGGTCCCGCACGGTGCTGTAGTTTGGACCAACACTCGGAGGAGCACTGGCCCGGGGGGGTAAAATAAAGTTGACCCTCGAGAGCGCGACTCCCAAGGGAAAAAGGGCTAGGTGAGGCAGATGGTAAAACCAAGGTTGGGCCTTGCTGGAGGAGTTTTATTCAAAGCGAACTGTCAAGGGGGTCCCATAAATCACCCAACCGCATAAGGAACGCAGAATCCGGGAACATAACACCGGTATGACGAAAACTAGGGGCGGCAAGAGTGGAACAAAACACCAGGCATAAGGCCGAGCCTTCCACCCTTTACCAAGTATATAGATGCATTAATTAAATAAGAGATATTGTGATATCCCAACATAATCCTGTCCACCATGGAGCAATCTTCAACTTCACCTGCAACTAGCAACGCTATAAGAGGGTTGAGCAAAGCGATAACATAGCCAACCAATGGTTTGCTAGGAAGGGTGTCAAAGGTTAGAGGTTCATGGCAATTTGGGAGGCTTGAAGAGTAAATGATAGGTAGCGCAGCATAGCGATAGAACGAAGCAACTAGCATAGCAATGATAGTAGTGAGATCCAGGGTAGCGGTCATCTTGCCTGAAATCCCGCTAGGAAGAATAACGAGTCCATGAAGAAGATGAAGCCACGAAGACGAACCAAGCGTAGACGAACGAATCCTCACGATTGCAACGAAACAGGAACTATCGAAAGAAGCACACAACATGGTAAACACACCACACATGGACAAGACATGATGCTCAACCAAGCATGATGCATGACAAGGCTACATGAAGCTACTCATGGCAAGAGATGATGCATACAAGATCAACACATCAAGGCAAGTTTAAATGAGACCGGGAACAACATATAACAATTCCGGTAAGTCCTCATATGCAAATTTCGAAGTTGGTCCATATCTGAATAAACATTAAGGTGAAGTTGTTAAACAGCAAGTTAAGATGCACCAAGATGATCTACACGAGATTCTAGTCAAGTTACATATAAAGTTCATTTAATTCGGAGCTACGTCCTAGAAGATATGAGCAAAACAAGTTAAATATGGCATTGATGCAAAATGCATACAAACATCAAGCAAGAACTCTCAAAACATGGATGCAACATGATAATATGAAACTACATGCAATTCTAAGCAAGTTTCATATAGAGCACACTCAAAATGGAGCAACGGTTCAACACATACACTCTATACAAGATATGACAACAATCTGTCCAAAACAACAACTAGGCATATTGCAAGCATCAAAACAACATGCTACAGGACCTCAACAAGAAAACAAAAGGCATGGGCATGATGTACAGGTAAAGCATAACAAAACATGAACACTGAGCTATCTCCATAAATCACTAGAACATGCTCCAAAACACATGGCAAGATTGCATATAGTAACAGTTTCAGACTTTGCAGAAATATCATCAGGATGCAATGTTTAGAGCTATCAAACAACATGTACAGGAACTTATCATGGCAAACAAAGGCATGGAATGATACTACTAAATGCATAGAGAAAAAGTCCTTTACTGACCATAAGCCAAAAAGGATCAGAAGATATGATGGCACCCATGTAAACATAGCAAGTTTCGTTAACAGATTCATACATGGCAGGAACAACAATAAGTAAGCATGTTGGTGAGCTTGTACCACTCACCACGGAGCATTACATGGCATAGCAAGGCAACCAAAAGTAAGAATACATGTTTGTGAAGCTAAGCATGGCAAGAGCAAGTTCATAGGGTGCATGGATCACTAACAACAATCATGGCAACAACTGAACTTAATGTTAACAGGCTGACAGCAACATTATTTAGCAACTTTGGAGCAAGTTTACAACAAGCTGCAGCAGGCTATAAATGCAACCAGGGGCATGAATTGATAGAGCATGACATGTAGAACAAAACACCCTTAGTGAACATCTCCAGATTATGCATAGAATGATTTGTAGAAGCAGGTTTACATAGCATCACGAAATAACAAATTCAGCCTAGCAAAACAGTAACAGCAAGTACACTACTTAACAAGCTTCGATTCACTCACCACAAGTCATTGCATGACAAGATAAGCATAGCATCAGCAAGAATACATGTTTATGAAGCTAACCAAGGCAAGAACAAGTTCATAGCATGCAAGGATCAACTACTACAACCTTGGAAAAATTGAATAACATGTAAACAATCTGCCAGGAAACATTTTGTAGCAAAAGTAGAGCACAAAAATGACATGCTAGACTACTCTATAATTGCAAACAGGGGCCTTAATGGCTATATAAAAACCATATGTTCAAAACATCCTTACTGAAGTATCTCAAAATAAGCATGGATCTCTCTGTAGCATCATGTTTACATGGCATAAAAATAACAGCAGAACAGGGACTGAAATCAGCAATATCACGAAGCCTAGTTCGCATGCTTGTTCTAGTCACCACAATGATCACAAAAATACAAGGCAAACACCACTGTAAATAATACATGGCATAGTTCAAAACACATTTAGACATCAACCTCATAGGATGCACACATCAATCATGGCAAAAATGACAAATAAGCAAGTTCTCTTAAAAGACAGCAGACAACATCACCTAGCACTCTTGCAACGAAGATTCAGGCATCAAGATGGACTCAAATGAACATGATGCAATGGAATGAAATGAAGTACTCATTAAGGCGAACAATTTGACATATTACACGCATGAAATGGAGCTATGAATGCAGAGATAAGATGCAATGAACATGGCATGATACTATGCAAATATTTCGGGACAGAGGAATTTTCAGAGGGGGGAAAGTCAACCTATCCGGATCTCGATCGGGTTCCTGGCGTGGATCGAGGCGGGGCCGAGCTGGAGCGACGGCGCGCGGGGGCGCTCGCCGGAGGTGCGATGGCGGCGAGGGAGCCCGGCGGCGAGGCGCGGGAGAGCTCCGCGGCGGGGGGGAGGGCGGCGCGGGCACGGCCTCGGGTGGCGACCGGCGAGGCCTCGGGCGCGGCGGCGGAGGACGGGGGCCGTGGCCGGCGGTATACGGTGGAGGGCGGCGGTGGCGAGGCCACCAGCGGCGGGGACGGGCGGCGCCCAGGAGGAGGCGGCTGCGGGCGCTGGCGCTGGGCCCAGATCTGCCCGGGGCGGGCCGGATCTGGGCCCCGGTTGACCGGCGCAGTGGGAGGCGAGGTGGAGACACGTGGCGGCGGTTGAGTGGGCGGGGCGTGGCGGCGGCTGACGTGGCACCCCCTGATTGGGCCGGGCGACGTGTCCGGCAGACATGTCCGGCGGACATGTCCGGCGGCGCAGGGAGGAGTTTGCTACGGTTTGATCCGCGAAAATGGACGGGGAGGACGTTTATATAGGCATAGGGAGTTAGGAGAGTCCAAATGAGGAGCGGTTTTCGTCCACACGATCGTGATTGAACGACCGAGAGCATGGAGGGGAGTTTGCTGGGTTTTGGGTCACTTTGGAGGGGTGTTGGGCTGCAAGACGAAAGAGGCTTTTACGGTTACCCGGTTAACCGTTGGAGTATAAAACGACCTCCAAATGGCACAAAACTTGACAGGCGGTCTACCGGTGCTATACCAAGGCCGCTTGGCAAACCTCGGTCCATTCCGAGAACGTCTAACACCCGCTCACAATGGGAGACAAAAGGGGGACGCCGGAGGGCATAGGAGTGCCGGATTGCAAAACGGACAACGGGGAAAATGCTCGGATGCATGAGACGAACACGTATGCAAAATGAGATGCACATGATGACATGATAACATGCAACACGCAAGCAAATGACATGGCAACTACGGCGAATAACTGGCAGACACCTGGCACATCGAATCCGGGGCGTTACAGTTCATCATTAGCCCAAGAGGCAATCCACCACACCACACATAGGAGTAGGGTATTACACCACAACGGTGGCCTGAACCTGTATAAATCTTGTGTCTCTTGTGTTGTTCGTCATGCTAGCTTAGATCCGCGGCGAGGTTTTGGGGCGTGAATCGGTAGGGAGAAGATCTTCGTGTGCACCCCAGAGTTCGAACTTTAAGTGTTTTGCCGGAACCCGATATCCGACAGTTATGCATCTGTTTGCATTGTATTCATTGTTTCTCCCCCCTCCCCTCTTCTCTATGGTAGACTACAAGACTAACGCTGCTGCTGGTGCCCAGAGCGACTATGTTGTTGACGAACCCTACTTGCCAGAGCAACCAGGCAAGCCCCCCCCCCTTGATCACCAGATATCGCCTATTCTTCCCTCTACTGCTTGCATTAGAGTAGTGTAGCTTGTTACTGTTTTGATTAATCCTATTCTGTTGCATAGCATGTCATTGTTGCTACATCTGTTGATACCTTACCTGCAATCCTAAATGCTTAGTATAGGATGCTAGTTTACCATTAGTGGTCCTACATCATGTTCAGTCTGTCATGCTATACTATCGGGCCATGATCACTCGGGAGGTGATCATGGGTATATACTATACATACATACTATTCAGGTGGTGACTAAAGTCGGGTCGGCTCGTTGAGTACCCGCAAGTGATTTCGATGTGGGGGCTGGAAGGACAGGTGGCTCCATCCCGGTAGAGGTGGGCCTGGGTTCCCGATGGCCCCGACTGTTACTTTGTGGCGGAGCGACAGGGAAGCTTGAGACCACCTAGGCGAGAGGTGGGCCTGGCCCTGGTTGGCGTCCGTGGTTACTTCATAATAACACGCTTAACAAGATCTTGGCATTTGATCCAAGTCTGGCCACTGGCCTATACGCACTAACCAACTACACGGGAACAGTTATGGGCACTCGACATCGTGGTATCAGCCGAAGCCTTCTTGACGTCAGCGACTGAGCGGCGCGCGCCGGGTTGGACTGGAACGCCTACTCTTGTATAAGGGAGGCTAGGTGTGCTCACCGACTGCGTACGCAAAGTGCAGGTGTGCAATGGGCGATGGGCCCAGACCCCTGCATGCATAGGATTTAGACCAGTGTGCTGACCTCTCTGTTGTGCCTAGGTAGGGCGGTGACGTGTTGATCTTCCGAGGCCGGGCATGACCCAGGAAAGTGTGTCCGGCCAAAGGGGATCGAGCGTGTTGGGTTATGTGGTGCACCCTTGCAGGGAAGTTTATCTATTCGAACAGCCGTGTCCCTCGGTAAAAGGATGACCCGGAGTTGTACCTTGACCTTATGACAACTAGAACCAGATACCTAATAAAACACACCCAGACAAGTTCCAGAGACAACCCGGTGATCGCTTTCTCACAGGGCGACGAGGGGAGGATCGCTGGGTAGGATTATGCTATGCGATGCTACTTGGAGGACTTCAATCTACTCTCTTCTACATGCTGCAAGACGGGGGCTTCTAGAAGCGTAGTCTTTGACAGGACTAGCTATCCCCCTCTTATTCTGGCATTCTGCAGTTCACTCCATCGATATTGCCTCTTTACACATATACCCATTCATATGTAGTGTAGATCCTTGCTTGCGAGTACTTTGGATGAGTACTCACAGTTGTTTTGCTCCCTCTTTTCCCCCTTTTACTCTTCTTCCCGGACGTCGCAACCAGAAGTTGGAGCCCAAGAGCCAGATGCCACGGTCGATGATGACTCCTACTACACTGGAGGTGCCTACTACTACATGCAGACCGCTGATGACGACCAGAGTAGTTTAGGAGGATCCCAGGCAGGAGGCCTGCGCCTCTTTCGATCTGTATCCCAGTTTGTGCTAGCCATCTTATGGCAACTTGATTAACTTATGTCTGTACTCAGATATTTTTGCTTCCGCTAACTCGTTTATGTTCGAGCACTTGTATTCGAGCCTTCAAGTCCCCTGGCTTGTAATATGATGCTTGTATGACTTATTTTATTTTTAGACTTGTGTTGTGATATCTTCCCATGAGTCCCTGGTCTTGATCGTACACATTTGCGTGCATGATTAGTGTACGAACCGGGGGCGTCACAGTGAACTTCATAGTTTCACCTGTGGCAAATTTCCTTGGCTCGGATGTAGACACTCTCCTAGCTAGTGCCTTTCTGTTCATGCCTGGCCTTGTTGATGCAGCAGTGCCAAACTCTTTCTTCACCACCTTCTTCTTGGGAGTGGCCTCATCCTCAGCTGCAACATAGTCTTCATCCTCTGAATCAGAAGTTCTCATCTTCCTTGTTCTAGTAGCTGCCTTGGGAAAGTTACTAGGTGTGCTCCTGCTGCCCTCATCATAGCTGCTGGAGGGACTAGTGCCCTCACTCAACTGCTCTCGTTGTTCAGACCTGTTCTGGCTGTCACTCTGGTCAGACATCTTGCAGGCAAACTGTTAGCAGACCCTGTGAATAGGTTGTAGATGAGGTAGAGTAGATGAGCATGCAAAGTACAGAGGTTTTGCAAAACAAATTGAGTCAAAAAGCTTAGTTTTAGTTCTCTATAGAAGTCATCTCGGAGCTACCGAATTGTCAAACTCGGTAATACCAAAGCAACACTTGGAACCTAAACTAGTGAACTCGGTTGGACCGAGTCACAGTTTGGTGGCACCGAGATTGCCAGGGTTTCACAGAATCCTGAACTCAGTCACACTGATTTGCACGTTTCGGTCAGACCAAAAAGCGCATGTGCAATGGCCTAAGACGAATCGGTGAGACCGATTTCTACATTCCGGTCGGTCCAAGATGAGTTCTGCGGAGAGCTAACCCTAAAATTTTCAAATCAATCTAGACCTAAGGAAGATTTAGCTGGATAGATTAATCTCATTCGTGGCAAGAAACATGGCATTATCCTTGTGCTAGGAATCAGAGTGAATATGATAGCACAAGGGGTCGAACACGTACCCTAGAACGGCGAGTGTTCGCTATGGCGGCGACTACGGAGCAAAATCCGTCGACTGCGGCAGAACCCAATGGCTGGAGGTCATTGGCGACGAGGAGATGATCCGGAGACCTGAGGGGGCAGAGCAGGACACGCGCGGGCTGAGAGGATTTGAAGTAATTTCCAAAATCTCACCCGTGGGTATTTATATCCCGACCCTGTCAGTATGACCGAGTGGAACAACTCGGTGGCACCGAGATTGCAGAATAGCAAGCGGTTGCGGCAACTCGGTGTGACCGAAGTGTTCAAATCGGTTGCACCGAGATGAAAACCTAGATCAACTTAGTGAACTCGGTGTGACCGAAATGGATTTCTCGGTCAGACCGAAATGCACAAAGAGGTTTTGGAAGTTTAAGTCTATGACGAATCGGGGACTCTGAGTGCTCCTCACACAGAGTGGTTCGAATCTGACTTGATCAAACTTTGTGATGTAGCATGAGTAGAGTTTGAGATGAGAAAAGCATAGATATCTAGAGAAGGTTGTTAGGCATTCTTGTCCATCCACTTGGCAAAAGAAAAGGAGCCAAACAAACAAAGCAACAAGTGGATGTCCTCAAATGAGTAAAATATGCAACCAACATGCTCACGCAATAAGATGGCAAAATAAATATGTGGCAAAGAATGCACAACCAATTCTAGCATCTATCAAACAATTGGCAATGACTAGGTCATCTATATATGAGTATAATGACTTAGGACTGAAATGAGAACATTTGATCATAGGTCATACTCATCGTTTAAGCACACGTGGGGTTACCACTTTTACATAAAGCATTGTTGTGTTACACCATTTGAGTTGCTTAGCTCAATTCTTTAGAGTAAAGCTCCCCCTAGATGTGAGATCCCCTCGAAGAGGGATGAACTAACCTTGTGTTTTGTCGATGATGACTTCATGTAGGTTTTGAAGATGTGGATGCTCAATGTTGTTGTAGATCATTTGGAGAAATCCATTGGAGTGAGTTGCACTTTCAATACCTACACTGGTTAGTCCCACAAGGAACAAGAAAGGATATCCAAAGACATAGAGTGATGCACACACAAGATGATGTCCATGAAAGCATTAGGTTACCTTGTCCCTTGTCTTACCAACAAGAGGGTTTGTGACTCCTTAAACTAGTGCAAGATGTGGAAGTTGATTGCACTTGTCCTTGCCAAAATGATGTGAGTGAAGAATATTAGTGGAGTCACCCTCAAGAACTCTCTAGTCCTTCTTCTTTGGGATCCACATCATCTTGATGGGAATCCTTGGGGTTGTAGTGGAACTTGATGAAGTAGAACTTGATGTAGTCTTGGGAACCCACTTGACCAAGGCCTTGGGAACTTCTTCAAATGCATCAATCTCCACTTGAAGCTTGTCCTTGCCTTTTTGCTTGTGGTCTTGTGGTGGAAGATTATCTTGAGCTTGGGTCCCTTGGAAAGAAGTAGGATCATACTTCTCTTGTTTGGGAACAAACTTCGTCTTGGGGTATTGATCTTCTTCCCACTCAACTCCATTGGCTTTGAACTTTCTTTCAAAACCAACACCTTGATTCTTCCGGTGCCTTCCTTGCTTGCGTACAATTTCCTCAAATTGCTTTCTTCTGGCAAGGCTCTTGTAGACACCCTTCTTTATAATTCCCTTCAATAAGCTATTTTCTTGCTCAAGTGTAACTTGGCTAAGAGAATCATTAGTGCAATCAATAGAACTACTAGAAGCAACAACATTGGATTTAGCATGATTATTGTTACTACTAGAAGAAGAATCTTTCTTACTCTTGTTACTAGACTTGACTTGTGGCATGTAAGTAGATAAGAGTAAATGCTTGGCAATGTAAGAAGAACTTTTCTTGCGAAGATCATCATTGATTGCCTTTAAAAACTCATGCTCTTGCTCAAGGTTGAGCTTTTCAAAGCATAACTTCTCATGAGTCTTTAAAAGTTCTCGATGATCTTCCAAGGTAGTTTCATGAGCTAACTTAAGAGTGTTTAGTTCTTTAGTTAGGCGCTCAATCTTCTCCTTATCATTTTCATTCGTTTTATCTTGATTAGCTTGATTAATTGATGTTTCATCATAGTATTCATTACTAGAGTTGTCAATAAGTAAATCATCATCACCTAACAAGTCATCTTCATCACTATTGAAATCAACATACTCGGGGTGTGATACCTTTGGGCCTTTAGCCATGAAGCATCTTCCAATTCCTTCATTTGGTGAGTCAAATATGTCGTAGGAGTTGGTTCACACAAGTGCTAGACCGGCAACACCTTCATCTTGAGTATATTCGGAGTCGGAGTGATAGCTTCTCTTGGAGGGATGGTCGGAGTCGGAGCCAGATACCCATTCACCAACATGAGCTTGATGTCTTCGCTTTGTGTATCTCTTTGATGATTTTTCCTTCCTTTCTAAATCCTTGCTTCTCCAGGAGGTTCTTCGTTCATAATGATCATCTCTACTCCTCCTCTCTCTTGGTGGTGATTCTTCTCTTCTACTTCTTGTTTTGGGTGAATCTTCTCTCCTTTTGTAAGGAGCCGTACACTCATTGGAATAGTGTCCAGGTCTTCCACAATTGTAGCAATTACGTTCACGACTCGAAGATCTTTTGTCATTGTAGGACCTTGACTTGGAACTTCTTTCCTTGCTTATACTCTTGTAGAACTTGTTGAAGTTTTTCACCATTACGCTCAATTCCTCATTGAAGGTTTGTTTCTCACTTGATGATGTAGGAGCATCACATGAGGCTTTGTATGCACCACTTGACTTATTGTGAAGCTCTTCCTTATCCTTGAGTGACATCTCATGAGCAACAATTCTTCCAATGACTTCCGTTGGCTTGAGATCTTTGTAATTGGGCATCATTTGGATCAATGTGCACACGGTATCATATTTTCCATCCAAGGCTCTTAGGATCTTCTTAATGATGAATTTATCGGTCATCTCTTCACTTCCTAAGCCGGAAATCTCATTTGTGATGAGACACAGATGTTTTTGTCGTGGTTCCGATAGGTGGAGCTATCGTCATCCACGTTGATGGAGACTTCAACCCACGAAGGGTAACGGTTGCGCGAGTCCACGGAGGGCTCCACCCATGAAGGGTCCACAAAGAAGCAACCTTGTCAATACCACCATGGCCATCACCCATGAAGGACTTGCCTCACTAGGGTAGATCTTCATGAAGTAGGCGATCTCCTTGCCCTAACTAACTCCTTGGTTCACTCCACAATCTTGTCGGAGGCTCCCAAGTGACACCTAACCAATCTAGGAGACACCACTCTCCAAAAGGTAATAGATGGTGTGTTGATGATGAACTCCTTGCTCTTGTGCTTCAAATGATATTCTCCCCAACACTCAACTCACTCTCATAGGATTGGATTTGGTGGAAAGATGATTTGAGTGGAAAGCAACTTGGGGAAGGCTAGAGATCAAGATTCATATGGTTGGATTGGAATATCTTGGTCTCAACACATGAGTAGGTGGCTCTCTCTCAGAAAATGGGTAGTGGAAGTGTAGGCACGATCTGATTGCTTCCCTCACGAATGAGGAGAGGGTAGAGGGGTATATATAGCCTCCACACAAAATCTAACCGTTACACACATTATACCAAACTCGGTGGGACCGAATCAGAAGACTCGGTCGGACCGATTCAGTACATATGTGACCGTTAGGCAATTTCGGTGGGACCGATATCATTAGGGTTAGGGCATAACATAATCTCGGTTAGACCGATTACTCAAACTCGGTTGGACTGACTTTGGTAATAAGCTAACAGAGAGTTGGTCAGGCAAACTCAGTGGGACCGATTCGCTCGTCTCGGTGGGATTGAAGTGTTCTGAAAAGGAAACAGGGAGTTTGCATTGCAGACTGATACGTCTCCAACGTATCTATAATTTATGAAGCACTCATGCTATATTATTATCTGTTTTGAATGTTTATGGGCTTTATTATACACTTTTATATTATTTTTGGGACTAATCTATTAACAGGAGGCCCAACCCATATTGTTGTTTTCTTGCCTATTTCAGTGTTTCAAAGAAAAGGAATATCAAATGGAGTCCAAACGGAATCAAACCTTCGGGAGCCTTATTTTTGGAACGGAAGCAATCTAGGGGACTTGGAGTGCAAGTCAGGGAAGCTTCAAGGAGGCCACGAGGCAAGGGGGCGCGCCCTCCACCCTCGTGGGCCCCTCGTGGCTCCCCTGACCGACTTTTTTCGCATATATATTCCCATATACCCTAAAAACATCAAAGATAACAATAGATCGCGAGCTCCACCACCGCAAGCCTCTGTATCCACCAAAAACCTCTCGAGAGCCCGTTCCGGCACCCTGTTGGAGGGGGGATCCCTCACCGGTGGCCATCTTCATCATCCCGGCACTCTCCATGATGTGGAGGGAGTAGTTCACCCTCGGGGCTGAGGGTATGTACCAGTAGTTATGTGTTTGATCTCTCTCTCTCTCTCTCTCTCTCTCTCTCTCGTGTTCTCTCTATGGCATGATCTTGATGTATCGTGAGCTTTGCTATTATAGTTGGATCTTATGCTGTTTCTCCCCCTCTACTCTCTTGTAATGGATTGAGTTTTCCCTTTGAACTTATCTTTTCGGATTGAGTCTTTAAGGATTTGAGAACACTTGATGTATGTCTTGTTGTGCTTATCTGTGGTGACAATGGGATATTCACGTGATCTACTTGATGTATGTTTTTGTGATCAACTTGCGGGTTCAATGAACCTATGAATAGGGGTTGGCACATGTTTTCGTCTTGACTCTCCGGTAGAAACTTTGGGGCACTCTTTGAAGTACTTTGTGTTGGTTGAATAGATGAATCTGAGATTGTGTGATGCATATCGTATAATCATGCCCACGGATACTTGAGGTGACATTGGAGTATCTAGGTGACATTAGGGTTTTGGTTGATTTGTGTCTTAGGTGTTATTCTAGTACGAACAATATGATAGATTGAACGGAAAGAATAGCTTCATGTTATTTTACTACGGACTCTTGAATAGATAGAACAAAAAGGATAACTTTGAGGTGGTTTCGTACCCTACCATAATCTCTTCGTTTGTTCTCCGCTATTAGTGGCTTTGGAGTGACTCGTTGTTGCATGTTGAGGGATAGTTATATGATCCAAGTATGTTATTATTGTTGAGAGAATTTGCACTAGTGAAAGTATGAACCTTAGGCCTTGTTTCCTAGCACTGCAATACCGTTTGTGCTCACTTTTATCAATAGTTACCTTTCTGTTTTTATATTTTCAGATTACAAAAACCTATATCTACCATCCATATTGCACTTGTATCACCATCTCTTCGCCGAACTAGTGCACCTATACAATTTACCGTTGTATTGGGTGTGTTGGGGACACAAGAGACTCTTTGTTATTTGGTTGCAGGGTTGTTTGAGAGAGACCATATTCATCCTACGCCTCCCACGGATTGATAAACCTTAGGTCATCCACTTGAGGGAAATTTGCTAGTGTCCTACAAACCTCCGCACTTGGAGGCCCAACAACGTCTACAAGAAGAAGGTTGTGTAGTAGACATCAAGATCTTTTCTGGCGCCATTGCCGGGGAGGTGAGTGCTTGAAGGTATATCTTTAAATCTTGCAATCGAATCTTTTTGTTTCTTGTTTTATCACTAGTTTAGCATATAAAAGAAAACTACAAAAAATGGAATTGAGTTTGCCTCATACGCTTCATCTTTTTAATATCTTTTGTGAGAATGATGGAAAGGAAAATTGTGCTCAATTGCTAGAAGAAGAATGCATTAAAATGTTTGGTACTAGATCTTTGTATGATGAGCATGATTGCAATGTTGTTAGTATGAATTCTTTGAATACCCATGATGCTAATGATATGCAAAGCCACAAGCTTGGGGATGTTATGTTTGATGAAGATGATATGTTTAGTCCAACAAGTTTTGATGAGAATATTTATTATGATGAAAGCATGCCTCCTATTTATGATGATTTTATTGATGAAAGTTGGTTTGGAAGAGTGTCAACTTTAGGAAGTAATGATCCCACTATTTTGGAGGATGTTGAATATAATTGTGAAAATTATGAAAGTGGATTTGGAGAGGTCGTGACTTTATTTAGTGATGAATCCACTATTCCGGAAGAGGTTCCAATTGATTATGAGAACAAAGTTGCTATCTATGATGATTATTTTGATGACTTGTATGCTATTAAGAATATTGATAACCATGAAACTTGTCATCATGATTTTAGTTTTCAATTGGATTATGCCTCACATGATAATTATTTTATTGAGTTTGCTACCACTATTCCGAATGAGAAGAATTTTGCTTATGTGCAGAGTAGTAAATTTTCTATGCAAGTAGATCATGAAAATAATGCTTTAGGTGCTGGTTATATTGTTGAATTCATTCATGATGCTACTGAAAATTATCATGAGGGAGGAACATATGCTTGTAGGAATTGCAATAATATCAAGTTTCCTCTCTATGTGCTTAAAATCTTGAAGTTATGCTTGTTTTGCCTTCCTATGCTAGTTGATTATTGTTCCCATAAGTTGTTTGCTCACAAAATCCCTATGCATAGGAAGTGGGTTAGACTTAAATGTGCTAGTCATATGCTTCATGATGCTCCTGTTATGTTTCAATTCTTATCTTTTATGTGAGCATCGCTGTCATCATCATGCCTAGCTAGAAAGGCATTAAAGAAAAGTGCTTGTTGAGAGGCAACCCAATATTTACCCTTTCTGTTTTTGTGCGTTCACATGATTATGCTACTGTAGTAATCATGTTTTATAGCTTTTGTTTCAATAAAGTGCCAAGTAAGACCTTTAGGATAGCTTATGGTGATAGTTGTGTTGATCCTGCTGAAAATCAGAAACTTTTGCACCCAGTAACTTAGTTTTGATAATTCACAGAAACGTGCTTCTGATCTGATTCTTTTTTCTATGGATTGGGTCACAAATTGCTAGGACTTCCTAATTTGGTAGAATGTTTGGAGTTCCAGAATTATACGTTTGATACAGATTACTATAGACTGTTCTGTTTTTGAGAGATTCTGTTTTCTATGTGTTGTTTGCTTATTTTGATGAATCTATGAGTAGTATCGGAGGGTATGAACCATATATAAGTTGGAATACAGTAGATATTACACCAATATGAATTTAGAATGAGTTCATTACCTTGGTGGTGGTTTTATTTTCTTATACTAACGGAGCTTAGGAGTTTTCAGTTGAGTTTTGTGTTGTGAAGTTTTCTGTTCAAGTTTTGGGTAAAGATTCGATGGACTATGGAATAAGGAGTGGCAAGAGCCTAAGCTTGGGGATGCCCAAGGCACCTGTAACGCCCCGGATTCGACGTGCCAGGTGTCCGCCAGTTATTCGCCGTAGTTGCCATGTCATTTGCTTGCGTGTTGCATTTTGCCATGTCATCATCTGCATTTCATCTGCATGTTTTTCAAAACTTGCATCCGTTCGGGTTCCCCCGGTTCTCTACGTTGTCCGTTCTGAGCCCAACCACACTCGCACGTGCCCGCGGCACCTCCGAAATATTATTTTATAAGTGGCATACAAATGTTCTCGGATTGGGTTGAAGCATGGCATGCGGTCTTATTATAGTGTAGACAGAGCCTCTGTCAAGTTACATCGCAATCGGAGTCCATTTGATAGCCCAACCGTTAAACCTATAACCGCGATATAGCCGTTATATTCGCCGGACGTTTTCGGTCTCCGAAAACCGTACCGGGCTGCATTTCTCCCCTCTCCTCTTAGCCCAACCCTCCTACACAGCCCACCAACCTCTCCCAAGCCGCCTAACCTCCCCCTCGATTGGATCCATCGGATCGCGATCGGAGGGCTTCGAAAGCCCCCATTTTCCCCTAACCTAGCCCCTCCTACCTATAAATGGACACCCCCAACGTCCGTTTTTGGCCTAAACCTACCCATCTAGCCTCCCCCTCGGGATCCCCGCAGCTGCCAGCCGCCCTCCCTCGGATCTTGCGCTGCCAGCGCGCCGTTGCCACTTGGCGATCAGCCACAGGGCGCGCCGCCAACTGAGCGCCCCCCCCCCCCCACGCGCCGCCGTTCTCCTCCACCCATAGATCGCCACGCACTCCCTGCGCCTCCCATCCGCCGCGGCCCTGGAGGCCCATCCAGAGCCCGCTCAGGCACAAACTCGCCGCCGCCGCAGCCCGTGCGAGCTCGGCCTCCCGACCGAAGCCGCCACCGCCTCCGCGCCCGACCTCGCCACCCTGGTCGTCGCCTGCCCTTGTTACCGGCGTCCCGCCGCCGCCGTCGCGCCTCCGCCCCTTCGGACCCAGGTCACGCCTCCCCGTCGCCCCTCTCCCTCTTGCTTCTCTCTTTCTCTCAGATCTCTCTCTCTCTCTAGGAGCCGCCATCGCCATGGAACCCCGCCGGAGTCGCCCTGCCGCTGCCGCCACCGCCACCGGGAATGGATGGATCCGGCCGGGATCCGCCGGATCCACCCCATCCCGGACCTCTCCGGCCTTCCCTCTCCCCGCCGCCGGCGCTCGTCGCCTTCCACGCTGCCGGCCTCGTCCCTGCGTCGGGAGGGAGACGACGGCCGCGTCCCCGCGTCGGCCCGACCCCGTGGGCCCCGGTGCCCAGGCCCAGCAGCGCCCGGCCCAGCCGGCCTGCCTCCTCCTCCTTCCTGGGCCAAGCCCATGGGTGAGCAAACCCCAAATCCCGCCTGAGCATCTTTTAGTTATTCTACGCCCGTCCTGTTTTTTTCTTCAGAAAAACGACCAAGTCCCTGATATTTTGTCATTTTATGCCCATGTTCATCACATCATAACTCCATGCATACTTCTCCATTTCGTGCGTATAATATATCAAATTGTTCATCAGGAGATGCTCTTCATTTCATTCCATTCTGTCATGCTTGTTTGAGATCATCGTTGCAAGAGTGCTATATGATGTTAATCTGCTGAAACTTTTATAACTTGATGATTTGTTATTTTTGTTGCATTTGATGTGTGCATTCTATGGGCATGAGCTGTACATGTGTTTTGAACTACATCATGCCATATTTACAAGGGTGCAATCCGTGTATTTTTGTGAGTCTTGTACTGAGTGCATCAAGCTTGTTAAGTAGAGTACTTGCTGTTACTGTTTTGCTAGGCTGAATCTGTTATTTTGTGATGCTATGTAAACCTGCTGCTACAAGTCATTCTATGCATAATCTGGAGATGTTCACTAAATATGTTTTGTTGTACATGTCATGCTCTATCCATCCGTGTCCCTAGTTGCATTTATAGCCTGCTGTAGCTTGCTATTATCATGCTCCAAAGTTGCTAAATAATATTGTTGTCAGCCTATTAACATTAAGTTCAATGTTGCCATGATTGTTGCTAGTGATCCATGCACCCTATGAACTTGCTCTTGCCATGCTTAGCTTCATAAACATGTCTTATTACTGTTAGTCACCTTGTCATGCCATTTATTGCTCTGTGGTGAGTGGTTCAAGCTCACCAACATGCGTACTTATTGTTGATCCTGCCATGTATGAATCTGTCATATAACTTGCCATGTCTACATGGGTGCCATCATATCTTCTGATCCTTTTTGGCTCATGGTCAGTAAAGGACGTTTGTTCTATGCATTTAGTAGTTTAATGCCATACCTTTATTTGCCATGTTAAGTTCCTGTAGCATGTTGTTTTATAGCTCTAAACATTGCAACCTGATGTTATTTCTGCTAATGACTGAAACTGTTATTATTTGCAATCTTGCCATGTCTTTTTGAGCATGTTCTAGTGATTTCTGGAGATAGCTCAGTGCTCATGTTTTGACATTCTTTACCAGTACATCATGACCATGCCTTTTGTTCTCATGTTGGGGTGCTGTAGCATGTTGTTTTGATGCTAGCAAGATGCCTAGTTGCTGTTTTGGACAGATTGTTATAACTTGTTTAGAGTGTATGCGTTGAACCGTTGCTCCGTTTTGAGTGTGCTCTATATGAAACTTGCTTGATTTTGCATATAGTTTCATGTTATCACGTTGCATCCTTGTTTTGAGGTGTTTGCTTGATGTTTGTATGCATTTTGCATCAATGCCATGTTTAACTTGTTTGGCTCATATCTTCTAGGCTGTAGCTCCAAATCTAAATGAACTTTATATGTAACTTGACTAGAATCTCGTGTAAATCATCTTGGTGCATCTTAACTTGCTGTTTAACAACTTCAACTTAATGTTTGTTCAGATCTGGACCAATTTCGAAACTTGCATATGAGGACTTACCGGAATTGTTATATGTTGTTCACGGCCTCATTTAAACTTGCCTTGATGTGTTGCTCTTGTTTGCATCATCTCTTGCCATGAGTAGCTTCATGTAGCCTTGTCATGCATCATGCTTGTTGTGCATCATGTCTTGTCTATGTGTGGTGGGTTTACCATGTTGTGTGCTTCTTCTCGATAGTTCCCGTTTCGTTGCGATAGTGAGGATTCGTTCGTCTACGCTTGGTTCGGCTTCATCCGTTCATCTTCTTCATGGACTCGTTCTTCTTCCTTGCGGGATTTAGGCAAGATGGCCGCTACCCTGGATCTCACTACTATCATTGCTATGCTAGTTGCTTTGTTCTATCACTATGTTGCGCTACCAATCATTTGCTCTTCAAGCCTCCCAATTTGCCATGTCAGCCTCTAACATTTTTCACCCTTCCTAGCAAACCGTTTCTTGGCTATGTTACCGCTTTGCTCAGCCCCTCTTATAGCGTTGTTTGTTGCAGGTGAAGTTGAAGATTGCTCCATGGTGGATAGGATTATGTTGGGATATCACAATATCTCTTATTTAATTAATGCATCTATATACTTGGTAAAGGGTGGAAGACTCGGCCTTATGCCTGGTGTTTTGTTCCACTCTTGCCGCCCTAGTTTCTGCCATACTGGTGTTATGTTCCCGGATTTTGCGTTCCTTACGCGGTTGGGTGATTTATGGGACCCCCTTGACAGTTCGCTTTGAATAAAACTCCTCCAGCAAGGCCCAACCTTGGTTTTACCATTTGCCTCACCTAGCCCTTTTTCCCTTGGGTTTCCGGAGCCCGAGGGTCATCTTTATTTACCCCCCCCCCCCCCCCTGGGGCCAGTACTCCTCCGAGTGTTGGTCCAAACTAGAGCACCGTGCGGGACCGTCCCTTGGCAGCTTGGGTTACGTTGGTACCTGTACGCTTTGCTTATCTGGTGTGCCCTGAGAGCGAGATATGTGCAGCTCCTATCGGGATTTGTCGTCACATCGGGGGGCTTTGCTGGTCTTGTTTTACCATTGTCGAAATGTCTTGTAAACCGGATTCCGAGACTGATCAGGTCTTCCTGGGAGAAGGTATATCCTTCATTGACCGCGAGAGCTTATCATGAGCTAAGTTGGGACACCCCTGCAGGGTATTAACTTTCGAAAGCCGGGCCCGCGGTTATGCGGAGATGGGAATTTGTTAATGTCCAGTTGTAGATAACTTGACACCAGATCTGATTTAAACGCATCAACCGTGTGTGTAGCCGTGATGGTCTCTTTTCGGCGGAGTCCAGGAAGTGAACACGGTTTTGGGTTATGTTTGACGTAAGTAGGAGTTCAGGATCACTTCTTGATCATTGCTAGCTTCACGACCGTTCCATTTGTTCTCTTCTCGCTCTTATTTGTGTATGTTAGCCACCATACTTGCTTAGCCGTTGCTGCAATCTCACCACTTTACCCCTTCCTTTCCCTTTAAGCTTTGCTAGTCTTGATACCCATGGTAATGGGATTGTTGAGTCCTCGTGGCTCAGAGATTACTACAACAACAGTTGTAGGTACAGGTTATGCGATGATCTTGACGCGAGAGCGATGCTTGCTTGCTTGAGTTATTCTTCTGCTTCTTCTTTGATCAGGGGATAGGTTCCATGTCGGTAGCCTGGGCTAGCAGGGTGGATGTCGTTTGAGTTTCTGTTTGTGTTTCATCCGTAGTCGGATGGTGCTCTTATGTAAGATGATGTTGTATTCGTATGGCATTGTATGCCTTTTGTATGTATCCCCATCTATTATGTAATGTTGATGTAATGATATCCACCTTGCAAAAGCGTTTCAATATGCGGTTCTATCCTTTGTGGGACCTTCGAGTCTCTTTAGGATAGTATCGCATATTGGGCGTGACAGCACCCCAAGGTAATATTCAAGGACAATCAAGAGCCTAAGCTTGGGGATGCCCCGGATGTCCCCTCTTTCGTCTTCGTTCATCGTTTTTGAGATTTAGGAAACCAAGATATAAAAGGAATTAAGGAGACACAAAATCTCAAGCTTGGGGATGCCCAAGGCACCCCAAGATAATATTTCAATAAGTCTCAAGCATCCAAGCTTGGGGATGCCCCGGTAGGCATCCCACCTTTCCTCTTCAACAATTATCGGTTAGTATCGGTTGAACCTAAGTTTTTGCTTCTTCACATGAGTTGTGCTATCCTTGCAATGTCATTTTATTTTGTTTTGCTTGTTGTTTGAATAAAATACCAAGATCTGAAATTCTTAAATGTTAGAGAGTCTTCACATAGCTACATAATTATTTAACTACTCATTGATCTTCACTTATATCTTTTTGGAGTAGTTTTTCATTTACTCGTGTGCTTCACTTATATCCTATGAGTAAATGGTTGAATGAGTTTAATGTCACAAATCTGAAATTATATATGTTTCACATGCTTACCCCGTTAGGAGTAATGACTTCACATCTAAGAAGTAGAGGTAGTAAATTTATTGAAGGTTAGCAAGCATTGTATTGGTCAATTGAACAATTCATGAAAAAATATTGAAGGAAGAGAAATTTCACATATATATATATATACTATCTTAGACATCTTCTATGATTGTGAGCCCCATTAATTATTTTCAAACCTAAGCAAATTAGTTGAAGTTGGACAAGGAAGACAACGTAATGAGTTATGCTTGGGTATATTTGTATAGAAGTTATATTGTAATAGATCCTCCAACATGTGGTGCTTGCTTTTTAGAATCCTTTGCTAGCCAAAATATCTGTACTAAGCGGGAATACTGCTTGTGCATCCAAATTCCTTGAACCATGTTTCTTCCATGAGTGTCCACCATACCTACCTATATGCGGTATTTACCTGTCGTTCCAAGTAAATTTGCATGTGCCAAACTCTAAACCTTCAAATAATAATCTGTTTTGTATGCCTGAATCGCTCATGTAGCGACTAGGGGCTATCAGTATCTTCCATGCTAGGTGGGTTATTCTCAAGATGAGTGGACTCTGCTCATCATTCACGAGAAAAATGGCTGGTAAGCGGGATGCCCGGTCCCATGATCGAAAGATCAAAGCAAAACAAAATAATTAAAACAAAACTCCCCCGGGACTTTTGTTGGTATGGACGGTGCCCCGTTGTTTCGAATGGCCGTGGAGTGTGATTGCTGGTGGAGGGGGAGTAAAAACTTTACCATTCTGTTTGGGAACCGCCTATAATGTATGTAGTATGGAAGATATTGGGAACTCTTGGTTGTTATGTTGACAATGAAAGCATACCTCTCCAAATTATTTTCATCTCTATTTCAAAATCGAGTTCTGGCACCTCTGCAAATCCCTGCTTCCCTTTGCGAAGGGCCTATCTTTTACTTTTATGCAAGAGTTAGTAGTATTCTTTCTCATTCCTACCTACTCTTTAGTTGGCAAGCATCGTGTGTTGGGGAAAGATCTAAGCATATATGGCCATGCAAATATATTTGATCATGAATTATTATTGTTGACAATTATCTATATGATAAGTGAGTTTGGGAGGCGAAACACTAAGCCCCTATCTTTCTCTGTGTTCAATGGATGCTATTTGTTCTAAGAACATGCTTTTAGTGGTAGCAATCATGGAAGACTATATGATAGTTGAGTATGTGGAGTTTGCTAAATCAAAGCTCTGACATAGACCCTTCCTGAAAATAAGATGAATTGTAATTGTTTGATGACTGAGAATGAACTTTGCTAGTTTTCAAGAAAGTTTATGGTCTATGTTTTAATATGTGAATAGCTTGTTACTTGATATTGAGAAGTTTTATGAGATGAATTATTGTTATGACATATAATCATGCTAGAAAAGGTGATTGAAATTATCATTGATCAAACTTGTGCACCTGCTAGCATTCACGCTTCATAAATTCTTTCTTTTATCATTTACCTACTCGAGGACGAGCAGGAATTAAGCTTGGGGATGCTGATACGTCTCCAACGTATCTATAATTTATGAAGCATTCATGCTATATTATTATCTGTTTTGAATGTTTATGGGCTTTATTATACACTTTTATATTATTTTTGGGACTAACCTATTAACCGGAGGCCCAGCCCATATTGCTGTTTTCTTGCCTATTTCAGTGTTTCGAAGAAAAGGAATATCAAACGGAGTCCAAACGGAATGAAACCTTCGGGAGCGTAATTTTTGGAACGGAAGCAATCCGGGGGACTTGGAGTCCAAGTAAGGGAAGCTTCAAGGAGGCCACGAGGCAGGGGGCGCGCCCACCCCCCTGGGCGTGCCCTCCACCCTCGTGGGCCCCTCATGGCTCCTCTGACCAACTTATTTCGCCTATATATTCCCATATACCCTAAAAACATCAAAGACAACAAAAGATCAGGAGTTCCGCCGCCGCAAGCCACTGTAGCCACCAAAAATCTCTCGGGAGCCCGTTCCGGCACCCTGCCGGAGGGGGGTCCCTCACCGGTGGCCATCTTCATCATCTCGGCGCTCTCCATGACGAGGAGGGAGTAGTTCACCCTCGAGGCTCTGGGTATGTACCAGTAGCTATGTGTTTGATCTCTCTCTCTCTCTCTCTATCTCTCTCGTGTTCTCTCTATGGCACGATCTTGATGTATCGTGAGCTTTGCTATTATAGTTGGATCTTATGATGTTTCTCCCCCTCTACTCTCTTGTAATGGATTGAGTTTTCCCTTTGAAGTTATCTTTTCGGATTGAGTCTTTAAGGATTTGAGAACACTTGATGTATGTCTTACCATGCTTATCTGTGGTGACAATGGGATATTCACGTGATCTACTTGATGTATGTTTTGGTGTGCGGGGTTCAATCAACCTATGCATAGGGGTTGGCACATGTTTTCATCTTGACTCTACGGTAGAAACTTTGGGGCACTCTTTGAAGTACTTTGTGTTGCTTGAATAGATGAATCTGAGATTGTGTGATGCATATCGTGTAATCATGCCCACGGATACTTGAGGTGACATTGGAGTATCTAGGTGACATTAGGGTTTTGGTTGATTTGTGTCTTAAGGTGTTATTCTAGTACGAACTCTAGGATAGATTGAACGGAAGGAATAGCTTCATGTTATTTTACTATGGACTCTTGAATAGATAGAACAGAAAGGATAACTTTGAGGTGGTTTCGTACCCTACCATAACCTCTTCGTTTGTTCTCCGCTATTAGTGGCTTTGGAGTGACTCTTTGTTGCATGTTGAGGGATAGTTATATGATCCAAGTATGTTATTATTGTTGAGAGAACTTGCACTAGTGAAAGTATGAACCTTAGGCCTTGTTTCCTAGCATTGCAATACCGTTTGTGCTCACTTTTATCAATAGTTACCTTGCTGTTTTTATATTTTTAGATTACAAAAACCTATATCTACCATCCATATTGCACTTGTATCACCATCTCTTCGCCGAACTAGTGTACCTATACAATTTACCATTGTACTAGGTCTGTTGGGGACATAAGAGACTCTTTGTTATTTGGTTGCAGGGTTGTTTGAGAGAGACCAGCTTCATCCTACGCCTCCCACAGATTGATAAACCTTAGATCATCCACTTGAGGGAAATTTGCTAGTGTTCTACAAACCTCTGCACTTGGAGGCCCAACAACGTCTACAAGAATAAGGTTGTGTAGTAGACATCACAGACTCGGTGTGACCGATCGCTCATCTCGGTTTGAATGAAATGTTACAAAGGGATTTCGGTGAGACCGAGATCCCTATTGGTGAGGCCAAAAAGACTAGGGATTCTGGCAGTGGCTATGACAAATGAACTCGGTGGCGCCGGATGGATCAAATCGGTGGGGCCAAGTTTGACTTTGGGTTTGGGACATATGTGGATATGAGAAAGTGGTTGATGGCTTTTGGAGCATATCACTATGCAATTTGAGCAAGCAAGCCATTAAGCAACGCCTCATCCCCTTTTAATAGTATTGGCTTTCCTATAGACTCAATGTGATCTTGGATCACTAAAATAGAAAATGTAGAGTCTTGGACTTTAAAGCTTGAGCCAATCTTTTTGTCCTTAGCATTTTGATGGGTCCACATTCCTTATCCATGCCATTACAATCATTGAACTTTCCTGAAATATTTATCTTGTAATGGCATTAATTCAATGAGCTATATGTTGTTAATCATTACCAAAACCACCCAGGGATAGTTGTACTTTCAGAGAGGCTAAGCCGGCGTTGGAGAGGTCTACGGCATCGATGGTCGCCAGCACCATCTGGAAACAATGCGTGGTGTGGGGCCGCAGGCCGGCGTCTTGGATGATCTAGGATAGCCGACTGTCGCTCGTGTCCATCGCCTCCATAGGTGCTTGTGGCTTCTGGTCACTTGGTCTTGGATTAAAGTGAGCAGTGTTGTGTAGAGACTAGGAGTAGATGGATTGGAGTGGTGGGGCGCCTTTATATGAGAGTCCAAACTCTGTTGTATTCACATCATGGTGGCTCTATTCTGCTTCTCCAATTAATTCCATCTGCATGCTAATTGAGGGTGCATCATTGACCGTCCAACGTCTCGGGAACCGCTACCCTCTCCCTGCTTGGCATTCAAGCCGTATCAATGTAAATGCGGGTCAAGAAGAGACTAGTCATTTACTACATTGTGCACTCCGACCGTGTGGGGGTGCGACGCGAACGGCACATGCATGTTGTACTTGTTCCACTTTCTCGTTTTAAACTCGTGGCTTGTAGTAACGCTCAGTTTTGAATATATAAGTTTGGTTGTCGCTCCAATATATACAGCACTCCCTCCATATAGGTTGTGTCGCTGAAGTCAAAACTAGACACAAAACACGACGGTGACAGACCATTCTACCTCCGTCCTGGTTTATTGCTCCCTGTCGTAATTTGTGCCAAATTTTGACCATAAATTTGACTAACAAAAGGTTCATGTATGTCACCAAAATTATATCATTGAAAACTATGTTCAAATACAAATCAAATGATTTAACTTTTGTTAACATGCACTAACATTTTGAGTTAAATCCTTGGTCAAAATTTAGCACAAAATACAAAAGGGACTAATAAACCAGGACCTAGGTAGTACACCAGGTCGAAGACAGTGATACTACATATAATTAACCAGCTGGTAGTAATTGGAGAATCATAAACGGTATCATGCATGCCAACTAGATTTTTGGGATGATGTGGCACACAATTAAACAAGGAAAGAAAGGGTGTGGTATCCTATCATGGTACCGTATCATATTAAATGTTGTACTACTTTGTGTCTTGCATGACAATGAATAAGGCAACCTAAGATACTAACTTATGATACTATGCATTACGGAGGTAGTATATGATACTCCCCATTACAACCAGCTAGCAAGGGATCACACATGTCATTTACGACTGGAATAAAAATGTCATACACTAATAAAACATTAAGGCCACAAGGCGTGCAGTGCTGGTTACAGGAGGCAAGAAGAAAGATGCATCCATCGACGACGTCCACCTCCTCGACTCAGGGCGCCATCCCACCGAACAACGGCTAAGTAGCAACGGCTTTTGTGGCCAGGTTGATGTGCTTCTGAATAATGGTGTCCAAAAATTACAGCCGCTGGAAGAAGGCCAACGTCTTTGTGTCCTCCCTGGTCTTGTAGTGGCCTATATAGACGATTTCCTCATAGACGTGGATGTCTAGGTCGAAGGTTTCTTGCATGACGAGGCGTTGCCCGGCAAGCGTGGCCACGAGGTGCACATTCTTCGTCGCGACCACCGGCACCTGCAGGGCCACCAGTGTTTCAAAGAGTTTGTCACCTTGGAGGCCGATGAGGGTGGCAGGCAACAAGGAGCCTGGGCGCGCAGGCTGGAGCAGTACAGAAAGGTCATTCGTGCGCTTCTTGATGGTGATGAACTTGCGGATGGAGTCGACCATCATTTGGCACATGCGAGAGGCGAAGCCGACGTCGACGAGGGCTATGATGCCGGCGGTCGCCAGCACCGTCTAGAAATGCTGCGCGGTGCAGGGCCGCAGGCCGGCGTCTTGGATGATCCGGCACAGTCGACGGCCGCTCGCGTCCATCAACGCCATGGGTGCTTGTGGCTTCTTGTCACTTGGTCTTGGTCTTGGATTGGAGTGGGCAGTGTTGTGCAGAGACTAGGAGTAGATGGATTGGAGTGGTGGGGCGCCTTTATGAGAGTCCAAACTGCGTTGCATTCACATCGTGCTAGCTCCATTATGCTTCTCCAATAAATGTGAGGAAAGAGATAGAGAGAAGATGGGAAAGTAAGGGGAGTGGACTCTCATGCAAGAGCCTGTCTATATGCGTGCTTCAAGTCTCCGCACCACGCCCCACCCTTACACAAAGACTGCCATGCGAGTGTTTGCAACTGCCATGTTCGGGTTGCGCTTGGCTCTTTGCCTCTTCGAGAATACGAACAATGATGTTACTAGTTATAAAGTATCGAATCAACTGCTCCATGTCCGCCCACGGCGTGCGGGGGGGATAGCTTGTTGTAGTAAGAAAAAGCATGTCCTCGTCTGTGAGCCACCGCGCGCATGGGTGAGGGAGAGGGCGTGTAGTAGTAAATCGAGCTTCTGCTCATTGTACGAGTTGACGCAACACATCATAGCACTGGCCCCACATGCTTGCCTCTAAAAAGTTGGCTAAAATACCCGCAGTGTACAATATATTTGCTGCAACCTCTAACATTTACACCACCACAAATTAAAATATATATTCCTATCTTGACTAGATGAGCATGCAGACTACAAACACCAGGATGACAGGTAGGGCCAGAAGATTATTTTAATCAAAAAATGCTTCGAGACGGCCTCACATATAGCATGGAGCCGAGTCCAAGGATTTTAAGCTTAAAGGCACGATACACGCTATCCTAGACTATGTTACTATACTACCTCCCGTACACATGAAACTGCCACACGAGCGTCCGGGTTGTGCTTGGCTCTTCGCCTCTTCAAGAAGTCGAACAATGATGGTACTACTGCAGTGGAGTACTACTAGTATGCTTCTGGCCATCTGACACCGAATGAACTGCTGCATGTCCACCACGTGCGGGAGGGAAAGCGTGTAGCGAAAGCTTCTCCGAGTCCTGCAAGCCACCACGCTCATGGGTAAGGGAGAGGGCGTTGTAATCAAACTTCTCCTTGTTGTACAAGTTGACGCGACACATGAAAGCAATGCACTTGATATATTTCAATAATTTGCTTTTACCGATGCATTAATTACAACACATGCATGCATGCCGTGACTTTCCTTTTGGCACTTGCATGTGTTGATTTAATACACCTTGAAGTAGTATGAATATGTGATGGTAAAACTTTGTAAATGCCCTGGCCCTAAAGCGAGAGATGGTTGTGCACGAGGAGGGCAAGATCATGCCGATGGAACAGGACCCGATGGATCTCTCTATGGTCTCTATGGACCTCACCTTGCTCCACTGCCCCTTGTGCCTTCGCCCCTTGAAGCCTCTAGTGTATGAGGTTCGAATACACCTCGTTCGTTCAGCTGATCGAGCAAGGTGCAGGTGAGGGAGTCCTGGATTAGGGGGTATCCAGACTGCCGGACTGTGTACAATGTCTAGACTATTGAAGCGTGAGGATACAAGACTCAAGACTTCGGCCCGTGTCCGGATGGGACTCTCCTTGGCGTGGAAGGCCAGCTTGGCGATCCGGATGTTGTGTTTCCTTCCTTGTAACCGACTCCATGTAAACCCTAGACCTCTCCGGTGCCTATATAAACCGGAGAGGTTGGTCCTTAGAAGGCCGATCACAATTACAATCATACCATCATAGGCTAGCTCTTAGGGTTTAGCCTCTACGATCTCGTGGTAGATCTACTCTTGTACTACCCATATCTTTAATATTAATCAAGAAGGAAGTAGGGTTTTACCTCCATAGAGAGGGCCCGAACCTGGGTAAACACCTGTGTCCCATGCTTCCTATTACCATCAGCCTTGACGCACAGATCAGGACCCCCTACCCGAGATCCGCCGGTTTTGACAGTGACATTGGTGCTTTCATTGAGAGTTCCTCTGTGTCGTCACCTCAAAGCTCGATGGCTCCTTCAATCATCAATGACATGGTCCAGGGTGAGACTTTTCTCCCCGGACAGATCTTCGTGTTCGGCGGCTTCGCCCTGCGGGCCAATTCGCTTGGCCATCTGGAGCAGATCGGCAGCTACGCCCCTGGCCATCAGATCAGGCTCGAAAACCTAAACTACACGGCAGACATCCGCGGAGACTTGATCTTCGATGGATTCGAGCCTATGCCATGGGCACCGGACAGTCACGACAGGCATGGCCTAGACCTGCTATCGGACAGCTCTTAGGATATCACCCCTGCAGCAGCCTCGGACTCAAATGCGGAGCAAGCTGCATTGCTCAAGGACGGAGGGATGGACCCCGCCTCGCAGGCCGTACCCTCATCGGCGGTAGAGCCGAACACGGGCCTCACTTCTGAGGAGGCCTGTGACTCTGGACCCCCGGACTTGTATCCAGTTGTAGGATCCTGTTCGCGCACTCCTGAGCCAGTCGAGCCAGGTTGGGATCCATTAATGGAGTTCACTACTGCGGACATCTTCCAGCACTCGCCCTTTGGCGACATACTGAATTCATTAAAAACTCTCTCCTTGACAGAAAATTCCGGGCCGAACTATGTCCGGCTCGAGTGGGAAGCAGGCGACGAAGAAATTTGGTACCCACCCACCACCCACTTCATAGCCACGGTTGATGATTTAACCGACGCACTTGACTTCGACTCCGAAGGCATCGACGGTATGGAAGACGATGCAGGAGAAGATTCAGAATCTATGGGATACCGGGCTTCCACCTCGTCACACGACATATATATGGTGGATATGCCCAAGGAGGAGGACGGTGACAATCCGGAAGATAAAACTCCCGGGCAAAAGCCAAAGCGACGGCGCAGACGCTGTTCCAAGTTCAGCAACAGTAAAAATATCAGCAAGAGCACCAGAAGGATCAATACTCCGGTCAACCCCGAAGGCAACAATGACCATATAGAACCAGCGATGGAGCAGGACGAACCAGGTCACGCCGAACACAGTTCGGAGCAGACACCCAAGGACAATGATCCAGGGGGACGAGTTCATCAAACCGGCCCAGGACAAGAAGATAGTCCGTACGATGATGCATTCATCATTCCGGAAGAATGCGTGGAACGAGATAACCTCCACAGAAAGCTTATGGCAACAGCGAGAAGTCTGAAGAAGCAGAAGCAACAGCTTAAATCCGCACAGGAAACGCTCAATCGTAGATGGAACAAAGTGCTAGACACTGAACAAAGATATGGCGACGATCGCCATACAAAGAGCTACCCAAAAGGCAAGCTACTGCCAGAATTCGACGACAAGGCCGTTCCACCAAAGAGTGACACGACCAGGAGGCCAGACGCACAACTTCATAACCGCAACAAAGCAGCTACCGATGCCGCGCACGATCTACGTGAGCACCTGGATAAGAAAGCTGGCGCAGCTAGGTCCATCTACGGATCTAAAGGACACACCCCGGCGAGGGATTATGGTCATCAAAACGATTATGCCAAACAAATACCAGTTCAGAATAAACACCGGACACAACAACAGCCGATGACATGCCACAGCATGTCCAGATACAGAGGGGCTACCCACCCCCTGTGCTTTACCGAAGATGTACTGGACCATGAATTTCCACAGGGCTTTAAACCTGTGAAAATACAGGCATACGATGGAACGACGGACCCAGGGTCTGGATCGAGGACTTCATCCTGCATATACACATGGCTCGTGGGGATGACCTCCACGCCATCAAATACCTCCCCCTCAAACTGAAGGGACCAGCTCGGCACTGGTTGAAAAGCCTCCCCGAAAATTCAATTGGGAGTTGGGTGGAACTCGATTTTCAAGGGACTTATGTCCGGCCTCCGGATGCTGACGATTTAAGTCACATAATCCAACAACCCGGAGAGTCCGCCCGCAAGCTTTGGAACAGATTTTTCACTAAGAAGAATCAAATTGTCGATTGTCCGGATGCCGAAGCCTTAGCGGCATTCAAACACAGCATCCGCGATGAGTGGCTCGCCAGACACCTCGGCCAAGAAAAGCCAAGGACAATGGCAGCCCTAACAAGCCTTATGACCCACTTTTGCGCGGGTGAAGATAGTTGGCTAGCCTGTAAAGGCACCAGCGACCCCAGCACATCTGAAATAAGGGATGGCAATGGGAAGCCACGGCGTAATAAAAATAAACACCAAAACAAGGAAGAGAGCCCGGACAACACAACGGTTAATGCCGGATTCAGGGGCTCTCGACCTAATTAGCAAAAGAAGCCATCTAAAGGAAGCAAAGAGGGACCGTTCGGTCTGAACAGAGTCCTGGACAGACTGTGCCAAATTCATGGCACCCCTGACAAGCCTACAAGCTACACGCACAGAGAGTGTTGGATCTTCAAACAGGCCGGCAAATTAAATGCCGAACACAAGGGAACGGAAACACCAAGTGAAGACGAGGATGAACCTCGCCAGCCGAACACTGGGGGGACAGAAAAAATTCCCGCCAGAGGTTAAAACAGTGAACATGATCCACGCGACTTGTACATACATGAGAAGGCACGAACACACGCGTAGAGACGCGCGCGGTATAGAGCCCATCGTACCTACACCTAACTACTGGATGTCTTATCCAATCACCTTTGACCACTTGGATGGCCGAACTAGTATTCGGCGCGAAGGATCAGAGGCCTTGGTGCTTGACCCAATAATCGACGGATACCATCTCACTCACGTCCTCATGGACGGCGGCAGCAATCTAGTATATGAGGACACTGTCCGCAGGATGGGGATAGATCCATCCAGAATTAATCAAAGCAACACCACCTTTGAAGGGGTGATACCAGGCGTTAAAGCCTACAGCCGGGGCTCCGTCATACTAGAGGTAACATTCGGCTCTCCAGGCAACTCCAGAAGCGAAGAACTACTCTTCATCATCGCACCCTTCCAAAGCAACCATCACGCATTGCTTGGAAGAACGGCCTTCGCCCGCTTCAACGCATTGCCGCACTATGGCTACCTTACACTCAAGATGCCCGGTCCACGTGGCGTCATCATCGTTAGCGGAACAACAGAGCGCTTTTCACGCGCAGAGGAACACTCGACGGCCCTAGCGGCCGGACTATAAGCGGCCTCCAACACCCAAAAAAAACATGACTGGTCGTTAAGACAACAGACACGGTTAGACGAGTCCGGTAGCCCAGATAAAACAAACCAGGGCACCGTATATATAATCCCATAGCGGATACCAGGGGCTATAAACACTTAATAAATCCCCACACTTGGCTCAACCTTATTGGCAGGCCAACATCTTACACTTTTACTATCCATCGCATGCTTACGTTGCACTCTCCTACGAGTTTTCTTTTTCCACAGACAACGTTCGCGCGATACCCTTCCAGGATACGGCACAACAGAGGCAAAGGCGCAGACGTGCAGCAGGGCCCCATTCAACAGGTTTCTTTTTAGATTAAGACCCTGTGTAAACCTTTTCTATTGCCTCTTGTTGCTTAACCATCCCATGGGTTCCATACCCGCAGAGGATACTGCCGTTTTTGGCATTTCGCCACGATAGATCAATGCACGTACATGGAAATCCAGGGTTTATAATGAATGGGCATTCTTGAGCCCATCATCTGTTATAAAGTCCGAATACCTTCGGGAGTGTTCGGTGTCACGAGTTTGGCCTTATATGCATCAGCTCCGAATCATGTCTTTGGTCAAATGTTGGGTTACCCTGGCTCCTGGGTTTGCCGCCTTACGTTCCGTTATTATTGGCTAGGGTGGCCAAAGGAGAACTACTGCGATTGTGCCCTGGTTATTCCGGATGAGCACGTCAGTAGAGAAAGCCGAAAACTGACTATCATGATACAGCGAGAGACTGATCAACCACTCGACGACTCATCGGAATCTTTAGGATTCATCCGCATTAACGAAGGGCCATTTCTCGGCCAGGTACATACGCGCCCGTATTTGGATGCACGTGAAGGTACCAGGGGCTACATAGTAGCCCCAACGTTAGAATCCCGTGGCTAAGCGAAAGTGTTACAGCTATATAGTCTGGTTGCCTAGTTCGACGTGCGATCACCTCCTTAATGGACCAAGACATTGCATCAAGTGTAATTAAGCATATTTTTCGCGAACACCCCCGCATTGTATGCGTGGGGGCTGAAGCCAACGATTGCTAACTTTCGGATTATATATATATATATATATATATATATATATATATATATATATATAGGGTGGGTCTATTCTAATAACACCCTTAAGACTCTTATTCTGCACACCGAAACATCTTATTCTGCTAACACCACCGAGCGATAGCTACAATCCAGCAAAAGATCCCACCTTATCTTCTCCTCACCCACCCAGATCCTCTCTCTCCTCCCCTCCTGGCCCTGCGCCGCCGCCGCACCACCTCTCCTGCTTCGGCCGCGTCGCCGCCGCACCACCACCTCCCCTGCCCCCCCCCCCCGGGCCGTGGCTTCCGCACCACCACCTTCCCCGCTTTCCCCGCGCCACCTCCCCACCGCACCTTCTGCTGGTCACCTCCCTACCCTCGATCCACTTATTCCCCCCACCGGCGTCGCACCTCTCTCCCCCGACCCACCTTCTGCTGGGCGCCGTCCTACCCCCAGCCGGCCGTCTACCCACCCATCGGCGGCCTGGGCTGGCGCTGCCCCTGCCCTGCATCACCGGTGGCCTGGGCTCGCACCGCCCATGCCTTGCATCGCCGGAGGCCTGGGCTCACGCGGCCCCGCGCTGCATCGACACCACTGGCTTGGATGCCGCCCCTGCCCGCGGGATGATTCCATCCCCGATGCCTGGATTCGCCTCCCCGGTGACCGTTGACCTCTCTCCCCCTCCTCCTCCAGTGCCTCCCCCAAACGACCAACCCGGCGCCCACGCCGACACTCGGATCCGCATCCACAGACACCAGATAAGGCAGGGGCTCACCGTCGACCACATCTCCCCTCGAGTGTCACGGCTGGGGAGTTTGGCGGTAGTCGGTGCACAAGCGGCGCCTTCTGGTGGTGATTGCAGTACGTGGGCGTGCCAGCGGCCCCATCGATAGCAGCAGCATAGCAGCACACGTCGACGCCCCAAGGTGCTCACCATTCTCTCTCTTGCAGTCCACTCCGAAGACTCGAGGAGAGCATTTATTGACACCATGCAGTCCGCTCAGTCCACACATCATGGACGAGCGTCGTCGTGCATTTCTTCGTCGCTGGTGCTGTGACTCCTAGCAGATTGCAAACCCCCGCCCTCTTCCTCTCCTAGCTACTAACTGATCCCCTTGCCGCAGCTCACATCTCCAGCGGGGTAGCTCGGATTCCACCGGTGTGCAGTTTCTTTTGTTTGTGGGATGACTAAAAAAATGTGTCGGCGGCCCGATCAACGACCAGCTCGTCCAATTTCTCATTGTTGTTATCCACTGACGGCGAGCAGTGTAGCTTGCATCGTTGCAGGTCAGTTGGGGCGTCGGTGCAGTGTGAAGCACTTGAGGATGATTGTCACAGACTTCGGTTTTGGTCGCGCGAAGCTGCTATATGGATGCGTGCGGTAGGAGGTTCTTCAGTTGAATTGTTGCTGCAGTTTACTTGGTGTGGACAGGAGGTTCTCCAGCTGGCCCATGCAGCGAGCAGTGCAGGTTGCTCTTCATTGCAGGTTGGTTGGACCGTTGGTGCAGTACCCAACTCGCTACTGTTTTCGCTGCTGCTTGCGCACATCACCGGTGGTTCACCGGAGCACTCACTCGCAGCTCTCTCCTTCCCCAACATGGAGTTCACCGGCGACGGCCTTCAGTTCATTTTGGTTGCTTTATTTTGGTTGCGGTCGATGCCATCCCAATGCAGTACAGTGTGCCTCATGATGGTTTTGTGTGTATGTGTGTGTTTTGCATGGTAGCCGGCTGGGGGCCTATGTTCCAGTACAATGTAAAAATAGCATAAAAATGAATTGCACTTTTGTTGTATCCAAGTTTCAATTCCTCCTCAATATACATTGGACATGCAAAAAACTGTGTCCATAGGTTCAACTTTTGTCGACAAAGAGGTTCAGTTTTATTGTGTGGAGAGGTTCACTCCACTATATTAAGCACTTTTTCTATTTTTTTAGAGGTTCACTCCACTATACTATGCATTTCTTTTTGTTTTAAACAATAACAAGAAGAATCACGTGCAATCCTTTGTGATGACATTGCAGTGCACTCTCCCGTTTGATGCAGCACATTAACATTGACAAATATGGTCCACTTAACCTGATGAAAACAAGCTAGAAAAAGACAAAGAAAAATCATACGGTACACTTAGCCTTGTGTCTCGGTTCATTTTTCGCTTGATGTGGTTCACTTACACACGATATGAAGTGCACTCCACTTCCTCGTCTAAGAAAAAAATTATGTTTCAATAAAAGAAACCATGCAGTTCTCTTACCCGTTCGATGTAGTGCGGTCTTTCCTTCGATGCAGTGCGGTTTTCAGTTGGATGAAGTACCCACATCGAATTGGGTGTCGCGAAAAACAGAGTGTCCGCATTTCGGTAAATTTAAAACTTCTCTTAAATCGTAATGAATTAGAGAGAGTGTTCTACATGAAAGAGTTGCGTATCGTCGATATCTTTCCAACGGCTTCTCGTTTGAATCATTCCGACCAGCGGTTTGCAAAAATTTCGCCAAAAACGGCCGCTGCCACTCGTCGTCCGCCACACAATTTACAAAATTAACTTAAAACCGTAAGGAATTTCAAAACTATTTCAACATATGTAAGTTGCGCCTCGTTCGTAGCTTTCCAACGGCGTACCACATGCCTCGTTCCGACAAACGGTTAGAAAACTGGAGCAAAAACAGTAACGAAAATTTCAAAAAAATTGAAAAGCAGAGTTCCGTGATTTAGTAAATTTGAAACTACTCTTAAACCGTAATGAATTAGAGAAAGATTTATATATTAAAAAGATGCGACTCGACGATATCTATCCAACGGCGTATCATTTGCTTCGTTCCGACAAGCGGTTTAGAAAAAAACGCGAAAAAACGCTCGCTGCCACTCGTCATCCGCCGCACTATTTTCAAAACGGCTCTTAAACCGTGTGGAATCTCGAAAAGTGTTCAACATGTCGAAGTTGCGCTTAATCCATAGATTTTCAATGGTATATTACACGCCTCATTTCGATAAACGTTTAAAAAAATTAGAGCGAAAATAGTACCAAAAAAATAACGCGTGCAGTTTTTTTCGACGAGAAGTTCACTAGTCTCTATTGCAGTGCTCGTCGTCAAAATGATGCAGTGCGCTTCTGTTGAGCGTGCAGTGCCGAAGTGGTGTGCAGAATAGTTATTCTGCTAATATTAGCAGAATAGACCGTCTGTATATATATATATATATATAATATATATATATATATATATATATATATATATATATATATACGGCCGCACAGGGGGCACAATCATATTTTCAGGCAAACAGTATAAATATAGCCTTATAATCAAAATAAACATTGTTTTTACAATGATTTGATTCATCACTCGAACAAAACACTCTTCGAGCATTGCGCCTCTATCAGGCGGGCACCCTCTGTGACCTGCACCAAGTAGTGTTCGGCCGGATATTGGCCCCCCACCGGATCCTGGGATGCTATAATGGTGGCATCCATATCCGTCCAATACGCTTTAACGCAGGCAAGAGCCATCCGTGCACCTTCTATGCACACCGACCTTCTCATGGCATCGATCCGGGGCGCGGCCCTAAGGAATTGTTGCACCAAGCCAAAGTAACTGTCCGGCTTCGACCCCTTTGGCTAAAGATGGTCTATTACAGACCACATTGCAAGCCCGGATAGCCGGTGAAGCTCCGCTACAGCAGCCATCTTGTCACATAACGGCAGCGGGCAAGTGGGAGCATTGAATTGTGACCAGAAAAGCTTCTCCACTTCCTTATCACCTTGATCTTTGAAGAACTCGGCAGTGTCAACCGTACTCTTCGCCGAATCCGCATATGCGTCCGTAGGACTCCAGCGTCCATCCAGGGGAGCGTACTTCAGATCGAAAAACTTCGTCCGCGGCAAATAGGAGCCCCCAGTCGCGATTTTACCGGCCTGTTGAAGCTCCTCCTGCGCACCCCTAAGCTTGGTCCGTATTTCCTTGGTGGCATTAAGTGCCTTGTTCAGGTCGGCCGAATTATCCTCATGCTCCTTTTTAAGGAGCTCATACCGGTCAGCAGCATTTTTTTAACTTGAAAGCCATTTCGGCTATCTTTTCCTCGCTTCGGCGATGAGCAACCTGTTCGTCCCTCAATTCCTCGGCCACCTTTAGGGCAGCCACATTGCTCACCCGAGCTTGTTCCTTGGCCAGAGCAAGTTCCGCCCTCAGGGCCTCCACGGCAGCAGCACCATCTGCAGTCCAAACATATTACATTAATATATGCCACCTTAATATTTTCCTATACAACGGAAGACAGGGCACATACCTTGTGATTGGTCCAGCTGCTCATTCACCAGTGTGATATCGGCATCAATCGATCCAATTTGCCTCGTTAGTTCGATAACTTCAATGGACTGGTCGGCGGCCGGACCCACAGTTACCTGCACGTATTTACAAATCAATCATTGGTTTATGATCCCCGTTTGCCACCTAGGGCGGGCAACCAGAGTCTCAGGGGCTACTATCCATATGGAGCACACCTAGCGTGTGCCTCTCAGCCATAAAATGGCGAATTCTTCACTACATACCTCAAAGCCTCTGAGCAGGCTTGTAAATGCTTCATTCAAACCGCTTGTAGCAGATGAAATCTTCTTGAGCACCGCGCTCATTAACGAGCGGTGCTCCTCCGAGAGCGCAGCTCGCTCCAGTAAGCTTGTCAGTACATCCGGCTGGACATTGAACTGTGTCGGACCCTTCCCATCGCCCCTCGTGGGAGCCAAATGCTCCGAGCTCAGGGCGGCGGACACATTGACTTCCGGCTTCGGCAGATCCGGACTCCTCCGTGACGACACCTCGGTGTCGCCCGCTTCATGGGACGGAGAGGTAGGTGGGGTCTCGCTCTCCGTCATCTCTGGAGGAAGATCCCCCGAAGACGAACTCTGTTGAGAAGAGCTGCTAGCCGGACTGCAAAGGCGAATCCTGGTTACTGATCTAGGAGAAGCACAGTACCTTTGAATTAATGATTGACTTACAACTTGGTGGAGGGCTGGCCCGTTGGCGGGCATAACGCGATGAGGATACCCATTGCGGCAGAGCCCCTTGATGATACCTTCTTCCCTTGCTTGGGCATCTCTGTCTCCAAGTATTTGGAGGTGGCCCTCTTCTTCCCGCGCGGGGAGGAGGCCTTAGTCTCCCCTTCCCAACTATCCTCCTTGGGGGAGGTAAAAATTCCCCCATTCGGATGCGTAGCGTGTGGAGTTCGGTTTCTTTGTTCTTCCCCTTGTCTTTCCCCGAGGACATTCTGATGAGTACCTGGTCGAGCATCTTGGCCATGGTAGGGCCGGGCGAGCCTTCGGGAAGTGGCGCCAGACACCTGATTCTCTCCGCCTTGCTGAGCCATTCCTGGCCGTGGATGATTTTCAGAATAAACAATTATGACAAATACAAAACAAGGTGTCCGGTATTAAGGCTACTTACTTGGGTATCTAGGCGATTGCAGCTTAGGCCCGCATCCTCGGTGGTGTCCGGACACTCTACTTTATGTCCGAAGAATAATTTGCACATCTCTTCGAGCTTCAAGCTGAAGAAGTGTTTGACAGTCCGCGGACCCTCCGGATTGAACTCCCACATCGGGAGAGGCCGGCATTGGCACGGCAACATCCGACGGATTAACATCACTTGCATTATGCTGACGAGGTTAATGTCCCTCTCAAGAAGCTCCCGGATGCGATTCTACAGTACTGGTACATCACCAGTGGGCCCCCAATTCCGTCCTACGTCTGTCCAAGATGACAACTGTGACGGAGGGCCCGAGCGGAACTCGGGGGCAGCCACCCACTTTGTGCCTCTGGAAGCCATGACATAAAACCACCTCCGTTGCCATACATCGGATACTTCTGGGAAAGAACCCTCCGGCCATGGGGCATCGGCGTTCCTACTTATTACGGCACCTCCGCACTCCACATGTCGCCCCTCGATCATATTTGGCTTCACATCGAAGGTCTTAAGCCATAAGCCGAAGTGTGGGGTGACGTGGAGAAAATCCTCGCACACGATAATGAACGACGAGATATGGAGGATAGCGTCTGGAGCCAGATCATGAAAATCCAACCCATAGTAGAACATGAGCCCCCTCACAAAGGGATCGAGGGTAAAGCCCAAGCCGCGGAGGAAGTGGGGGACAAAAACGACGCACTCATTAGGCTCCGGTGTGGGGATGAACTGCCCTGGAGCAGGAAGCCTGTGTTGGATGTTGGCGGTCAGGTATCCGACCTCCCTAAGCTTTGCAATGTCATCCTCTTGAATTGAGGAGGCCACCCACCGGCCTTGAGGGACGGATCCGGACATATTGGAGGATCTGGGGTGTTGAAGCTTGGGTTTCGGGTTTTAGAACTCGAGGTCCGAGAAGGCGCGAGGAAGGTGGAAAGAGGCATAGGCCTCGACCCCTTTATAAAGAGGGTGAATATCAAGAGTCCTTGGTGTTACAGTTTGAGGCTTATCTAAAAACACACGGAGTTATACCAACGGCCGTCATGGGGTCACGCACGCCCGTATTAATGGAAAATCCCGTAATAAGAGGAACATGATCTCTGCCTCGACGGGACGTGCCAATAAAACCGCCTCGTAACATGAGTCGAGGTGGGGTAAGAAACGCCGGTTCGCGTTGGACCAGGCCACGATGCAAGGGCATGATGCACGAAGATTGCCAGCGGTTCAGATTTATACTATGTGAAGATCATCTTGCAGATCCGGACACGGTCTACGTATTCGATAACCACTTTGGAGTATTCGGAGAAGGAACCTGCCTTGCAATGCCAAAGACAAGACTGCGTGCCAGACTCATCGTCACTAAAGCCTGGTTCAGGGGCTACTGAGGGAGTCCTGGATTAGGGGGTATCCGAACTGTCGGACTGTGTACAACGTCCGGACTATTGAAGCGTGAAGATACAAGACTCAAGACTTCGGCCCATGTCCGGATGGAACTCTCCTTGGCATGGAAGGCAAGCTTGGCGATCCGGATATTGTGTTTCCTTCCTTGTAACCGACTCCATGTAAACCCTAGCCCTCTCTAGTGCCTATATAAACCGGAAAGGTTGGTTCTTAGAAGGCCGATCACAATTACAATCATACCATCATAGGCTAGCTCTTAGGGTTTAGCTTCTACGATCTCGTGCTAGATCTACTCTTGTACTACCCATATCTTCAATATTAATCAAGTAGGAAGTAGGGTTTTACCTCCATCGAGAGGGCCCAAACCTGGGTAAACACCTGTGTCCCTTGCTTCCTGTTACCATCAGCCTTGACGCACAGATCGGGACCCCCTACCCGAGATCCGCCGGTTTTGACACCGACAGCAGGTTTCCTGATTGATGTGTTGTTTGATTAATTTGTGTAGTGCAAGGGAGGGAACCTGGCCTACGCGGACTGCCGCGGCAAGCGCCCCGGGAACCAGCGGCAGTGTTAGAAGTGCAAGCGCGACGGCGGATTTGACATGCGGAACACGGTGATGAACACCGTCCTCTCATCGGTCAGGGTGGAGTGCCCGCACGAAGGTTGTGGGCTCTACGTCACTTACCACAAGCTCGCCAATCACCAGAGCGTGTGTCCGCTCGCGCCCTGCAAATGCCTCATGTCCGTCTGTGGCTATGAAGGCCCACCGCCGGCGCTCCCCCACCACATCAGCACCGTGCATCCCATGCCCGTGCACAGGATCCAGTATGGCAAGGTGCTCCAGCTGCAAGTGCGAGTGTCAGAGCCACGACTCTTGCTATTTGTGGAGGAGGACAGCCGCATGTTTTTCATGGTCAGTGGCGTGCTCGACATCGGCGCGCCTATCGCCGTGTCGGTCATCTGCATCAGAGCGGGGGCGTCCCCACTACTGCACTACACGGCCAAGCTGTGGGCGAACGGCCCGCCGGGGAAGCCCAAAGGCAGGACCAACTCCGTCAAGGTGGAAATCGAGGTGACAAGCAACAAGGATCCCGGCGACGTTGCCATGCAGGAGCTTAACTTCTTCACTATTCCGCCCAAGCTGCTGGCCGCGGCTGGGTTGTCGAGGACGGTGTCCCTCCACATTCAGATTCACAAGCTCCCCTCCTAAATGATTCTTCAGTGCCTTCTGTTTAGTAATATGCTAATATAGGGGTTAGCTTGGTCTACTTTAGCTTAAGAGATGGTGGGTTTTGGTGGTGATGCAGCAATTACTTCTACATCAGATCAGCAGTTAAAGTAATTTCCAACAGTCGAACGGATATTTTGTGGATCTGTTGGATATAAAGATCCTTTGGGTAAGAAGTATAAGCAGCTTATATGCTTGTTTCAGGAAGTGTTGCATACTTCTGTGAGTTGACGCGACACATCAAAGTACTACTACTACTAGTAGTACTCACCCGACTGTGCACCAGGCAGATGAAGCTCGTGTCGTGTTGGTGTCGTGCGCGGTCTACACATTAACCAAAACCTAGCACCTCCAGCTTAGCCTCTGCATTTTAAACTTCTTAATCTCAAGGCCAAGGAGCAATGGGAACCTATGATAGAGCCAATCGGATGGTTGAGAACCTACAATTCATAGCTACAGATGTGTGTGAGAGAGAAAGAGGACGAGTGCGTGCGTGCACCTCTTCTCTTCGTGTATAACATACTAAACTCAGAGTACAAGTGTATGTGGGTGGCATTGACCTAGGGAGCTAGAGATGGTGCATGCGAGAATTCCCGAGAGACTAGGTGTGTGCGTGGGAAAGAGGGAGAGAGATCATATGTGTCGATGTAATGCGTGTGAAAAAAAGACTAGTATATAGCTCGCCACGAGGCTATTCCTGTTGAATGCCCCAATAATCGTAAGATATGTATCCGGCAGTGCTAGTTATTGCACATACACAACAGTAGAAAAAGAAGTATCATGGCATATTACAAAACTGCTACACCATGGTCGAGAACACGTGCCCACGTTACGCCATACGAGAATAGTGCCGCACTTCGAAACTAGAACAGTCAATAAATTTTGAGCTTCTGTTCGTCATATTCCAAATTACTACCATGCTATATTTAATTGCAAACCTGTTCACACCGATCACAACCTAAATAGTTTCCCACTTAGGAGTGTATTAGTACTCCATTATAAATACTACTATGCCAAGATGACTGCACATTCCTCCTCAACTCCTCATCCACAAAAACAAACAAGTCATTCAGCATTATTCCCTTGTGTCTGCCATGGCCAGTGTGAGTTCTGGGTCGAGAGATTACCACCAGGGAGAGGCGAGCATGGAAGCGGAAGCACGAGAGATGCACTGGTATGCGTTGGTGCTATACAAATGGTTTTTAACCCCTTTCTGCGACGGCATTTGGAACCGTCGCCTAGTGAGTGACTGCGATAGGGGGGTCCTTCCCACACGACCCAGAAACCATTGGGGTTATGCCCTCCTGGCACACACGCTCGGCAAAATTAGGTCGTGTGCGACCAGCAAGCGGTAAAATACGGTTATACGTACAGTAGTGCTAAAAAAATTCAATTATACAGGCGATATCATTTCCGGTCGTAAGTTCATCCCACACAGTTAGTCCTAGGTAAATGTTTCCATTCATATATACATCCCGCACAGTCGTTCCAAGGAAAACGTTTCTGTTCGCAGGTACATTACACACAATTTTCCCCATTAAAATGTTTGTGATAGCATTTCCATTGCACATGATATTAACAATTTTATTGTTTGTGTTATTGAATGCATCACACATGATGTGTAGAAGATGTGGAAAAGGTTGTCCATCACACACAGTTTTTATGTGGTAAACGTTTGCGCCAGTTGGCCTAACGCAAACAGTTTTCAAGAGGATGTTGTGTGTGATTGTTCATTAATCCAACACGGTTTATTTCTAGAAACTGTGTGTGTTGCATGAGGTCAAAGCCCATTGTGTTTTCTCAATAACCGTTTGCAATAGAAAAACCCAAATAGCAGGCTAATTATCCTATTAATAATCCATTTATTGATCTAATTGACATTTCATATTAAGCACACAATATATTTCATTTTCATAATTGAAATACATCAGAGTACAACATCATATAGTTTCAACACTCAGATACCCCATTACACAACTTCACCAGCACCAAGTTTCACATGCAACATCTATAACCTTTCGAAATTAGCATCATGGACGGTACATAGACAGATTTATCTCATCTGGAAAACTGTTGAAGCAGAAGGCGGATATTTAGCCTTCATTGATGTTAAAGGTCTTTGCAAATTTAGGACAGTGCATGTGGATGATTGACCGTCCATCCTTCGTCCTCTTCAGGAACACTTCAATATTGAACCGTGGGTGTTGTATGAATACCTTCCTCGCCTCCTGACCATACAGGTGGTTTGAGAGGTAATCATCAGTGAACTGCTTTGGAAAGGCCTAAAAACAAGGATGTGCATAAATATCTTCTCTATATTGGAAATGGGGCAAAGGAATAAAAAAGGCAAGGTATAATAGTTAGTACCATCCTATAGTGAACTGATGTCTTCTTCATTGTGCAGACAAAGATCTTGCTGTTTTTCGTCGCTAATTTCTTTATCCTAACAATCTTTCTGAGTTTGTTGACTTGACTGATATTCATGGACAACTCATTTCCCCATATGCGAAAAGGGTCGAATAGTGGGTCAAAACCTCTGACAGCAGGACCTGCATGTGCAAGACTAAATTGTTTAAAACCTAAGTATTAGAATGGTTCATGCAATGGCACAATAATGTGCTATTAGATAAAGGACCATGCATGTGCAAACCTCGATTGTAAACCTCAGTGCTTCCCATTGTTTCCCTGCAACACATATAAGGTACTTAGTGGTCAGGTTAAGTGAGGGTTCGCATGCTATTAGTAAAATATGTTGATGAAAAATAAGCACATTGCAGATTCATCGTATTAATTCAATCCACATGGAAAACCCATTTATCCAAATCAAGCATGATTAAGAACTAGGAAATATAGCAATTGTATATGTTTCCCATGTATTAAGTGCATCCAAATTCAATTATACCTCACATGCACAACAATCCAAAATTCTACCCACGACAATTGGACATTGCATTGCAGAATTGAACCAAGCAGTTAACTAAACACCACAACAAATGAACCAAACATTACCTGAGCACCAAATTGCACAATATAACATACTCCTAATAGAAGATCAGACAGTTAACCAGACCAAGCATGCTTAACAACTTGGAAATATAGCAATTGTATTTGTTTCTTATGTATTTAGTACAACCAAATTCAATTTATTTCTCACATGGTATACAATAAGAATGCACCCTCAACAACTGAACATCGCATTGCAGAATGGAACCAAACAGTTAACTAAACACCACAACAAATGAACGAAATGTTAACTGAGCACCACATTGCACAATGTATAACATACTAGAAGATCAAACAGTTAACCAAACCAAGCATGCTTGACAACTTGGAAATATTGCAATTGTATTTGTTTCTCATGTATTTTGTAAAGAAAAATTCAATTTATTTCTCACATGGAAGACAATACAAAATTGCACACTGAAGAATTGAACATCACATTTGCAGAATTGAACCAAACAGTTAACTGAACATGGCAACTAATTAACCAAAGAGTTAATAAGTGAGCACCACATTGCACGACATATAGAACATATACATTAGAGCAACATATTGCATGGTAAAAGTAGATAGCGCAATTCACTAGAATTTGTTAAGGAAAGGCAGTAGCTAGCAAACTGAACATGGGTTCTTATAGTGAGCTAATAAGATAAGTTACTCATCATTGTCGGAGATATCGATGACGATTGGCTCCTTGGACATGGAAGAGTACGAGGCCTCCGCATCGTGGGTGCCCTCGTCATAGTGGTGAGTTGCCTAAGCCACTCCGGGCACCAACCTGCTGGCTCTCGAGTTCGGGTAAGCACGTGCATGCTGAGAAAACACCTTGTAGTCTTCGTCGAATGCACCGAGGGTGGACTCAAGAAAACGCCATGAGTTGACGTTTAAAGCAGCCAACCGCGTCGCGACGTCAGCGAGCAAGGCATCGACGGTGGCCTCGACAGCGAGGTGCTCCTCCAAGATCTGGGGGGCGGCACGAATGGCAGTCATCGCGACCTCATCCGCGCATGCAGCCGAGATTTGCTTCTCCGCTGCCAAATGCTCCTTGAGCTCCTGGCTATACTGTGTGCTGATGTCTGCTAGAACAACGTCGGTATTTCCCAAAGAGGAAGGGATGATGCAGTATAGCAACGATATGTATTTCCCTCTGTGATGAGACCAAGGTTATTGAACCAGTAGGAGAACCTCCTCACACCATGTAAATAGCACCTGCACACAAATAACAAATACTCGCAACCCGACGTGTTAAAGGGACTATCAATCCCTTTCGGGTACGGCGCCTCAAGATAGGCAAATAACATGAGGTAAAAGTGGTAGATATGATAAATAGATTGCGGAATAAATAAATTGCAGCAGGGTATTTTTGTATTTTTGGTTTAATAGATCTGAAAATAAATGCAAAGGAAAATAGATCGTAAAGGCGAATATGATGAAAAGAGACCCAGGGGCCATAGGTTTCGCTAGTGGCTTCTCTCGAGTAAAATAGCAAACGGTGGGAAAGCAATTACTGTCGGGAAATTGATAGAACTTCAAATAATAATGAAGATATCCAGACAATGATCATTATATAGGCATCATATCCAAGATTAGTAGACCGACTCCTGCCTGTATCTACTACTATTACTCCACACATTGACCGCTATCTAGCACGCATCTAGTGTATTAAGTTCATGGAGAAAGACAATGATCATTATATGGGCATCATATCCAAGATTAGCAGACCGACTCCTGCCTGCATCTACTACTATTACTCCACACATCGACCGCTATCCAGCAAGCATCTAGTGCATTAAGTTCATGGAGAAACGCAGTAATGCAATAAGAACGATGACATCATGTAGACAAGATCAATTTATTTCGAAATACACCCCATCTTATTATCCTTAATAGCAACGATACGTACGTGTTGTTTCCCTTTCTGTCACTGGGATCAAGCACCGTAAGATCAAACCCATCGCAAAGCACCTCTTCCCATTGCAAGATAATAGATCAAGTTAGCCAAACAGAACCCAAATATCAGAGAAGAAATACGAGGCTATAATCAATCACGCATATAAGAGATCAAAGAAGACTCAAATAACTTTCATGGATAAAAACATAGATCTGACCATAAACTCAAAGTTCATCTTATCCCAACAAACACACCGCAAAAAGACTTACATCATATGGATCTCCAAGAGACCATAGTATTGATAATCAAGAGAGAGAGAGAGAGAGAGAGAGAGGAATCCATCTAGCTAACTATGGACCCATAGGTCTACAAAGAACTACTCACGCATCAACAGAGAGGCACCAATGGACATGATGCACCCCTCCGAGATGGTGTCTAGATTGGATCTTGTGTTTCTGGACTCTGCGGCGGCTGGAAATGATTTTCGTCGACTCCCCTAGGGTTTCTGGAATATTGTGGTATTTATAGAGCAAAGAGGCGGTTCAGGGGGCACCCAAGGTGGGCACAACCCACCTGGGCGCGCATGTGCCTCCAGGTGGGTTGTGATCCCCTCGGAGCACCCCCAGGTGCTTCCTGGCCCACTGGATGTCTTCTGGCCCAAAAAAATCCTCAGGAAGTTTCGCTGTGTTTGGACTCCGTTTGTATTGATTTCCTGCGATGTAAAAAACATGCAGAAAACAACAACTGGCACTGGGCACTATGTCAATAGGTTAGTATCAAAAAATGATATAAAACGACTATAGAATGATTGTAAAACATCCAAGAATGATAATATAACAACATGGAACAATCAATAATATAGATAAGTTGGAGACGTATCAATATCCCCAAGCTTAATTCCTGCTCGTCCTCGAGTAGGTAAATGATAAAAATAGAATTTTTGATGTGGAATGTTGCCTAACATGTTCATCACATTTCTTTTCTTTATAGCATGGACATTTGGACTTTTATATGGTTCAAAGCAATAGTCTAGTTTTGACATGAAGACTTTAATACTCAAGCATGCCAACAAGCAACCATGTCTTTCAAAATATCAACACTAAAGCAAGTTATCCCTAGCCCATTATGCTCAATCATTGATCCATTCATGAAACACACTCAAATATTTGCTACACCCAATGCTCAAAGACGATCATAGTTCCCCTTAGTTGGTGCTTTAAAAGAGAAGATGGATACTCGTTCAAAATAAAAATTGCATAAGTAAAAGAAAGGCCCTTCTCGGAGGGAAGTAGGGATTTGTAGAGGTGTCAGATCTCAAAGCTTAAATTGAGAGATAAAAACATTTTGGGAGGCATACTTTTCCCACCAACGAAAACGACTTAGAGCTCCCAACACTTTCCTTGCTAGATACATCATAGGCAGTTCCCAAACAGAAAATAAAGTCTATTCCTTTTTCCACCATTACTTTCACTTTCCATGGCTAACCGTATCCACGGGTGCCCTCCGTACCAACACTTTCCAAGGAATTTATTATTTGACAACATAAAGTAAATTCATTTTTCATTTCGGGACTGGGCATCCCTAATACCTTTGTCGTACTCTCGTGCAATGACAAGTGAATAAACACTCATCGTGAGAATAACACATCTAGCATGGAAAATATTGGCCACCCTCACCGCCTCGCGAGCGATAGAGCACACAAAAGAGAAATTTATTTTGAAAATTAGAGATGGCACATGAAAATTTGCTTAGAACTGCATGGAAATACCGCATATATGTAGATATAGTGGACTCATATGGCAAAACTGGTTTAAAGGGTTTTTGATGCACAAGTAGTGATCATACTTAGTGCAAAATGAAGGCTAGAAAAAAGATTAAGAAGCGACCAACCAAAAAGCAAAAAATCTCGTACCCAAGCATTAAGCATAAGTAACACTGAATAATGCGCCACAAGTAGGATACAAATTTCATTGCATAACTATTGACTTTCATGCTTGCATAGGGAACCACAAACCTTAACATTAATATTCTTAACAAAGAACAATTACACATCAACATGACTCACATATCATATCATCATATCTCAAAACCATTCCTAAGAACCAAGTTTATTTTGTCCAATGATCTTGATGAAAGTTTTTATTATATCCTCCTTGGATATCTATCACTTTGGGACTATTTTCATATCTTGCTTCTGATAAGCTCAAACAAATATAAGTGAAGGACATGAGCATAATTTTCTTTCTCTCAAAATAATCTAAGTGAAGCAAGAGAGAATTTCTGAAAATTTTACTAAATCCAAAATAAATCTAAGTGAAGCATGAGAGCATTTCTTCAAAAATAACAAAGCACACCGTGCTCAAAAAGATATAAGTGAAGTACTGGAGCAAATCCATGGCTCTAAAAATTTAAGTGAAGCATAGGGGCAAGCATAGTATAATTTTTGGCTCTCTCAAAAAGGTGTGTCCAGCAAGGATTAAGACTTAAAACACAAAGCAAAACAAGAAAAGACTCATATCATACAAGACACTCCAAGCAAAACTCATAATATGTGACGAATAAAAATATAGCTTCAAGTAAAATACCGATGGTTGTCAGAAGAAAGTGGGGATGCCACTCGGGGGCATCCCCGAGCTTAGTTGCTTGCTACTTCTTGAATATTATCTTGGAGTGCCTCGGGCATCCCCAAGCTTAGTATTTTGCTAATCCTTATTCCTTCATCCATCGTAAGATCACCCAAAACTTGAAAACTTCAATCACACAAAACTCAACAAAACCTTCGTGAGATCCGTTAGTATAAGAAAGCAAACCACTACTGTAAGTATTGTTGCAAACCCTATTCACATTTTGTTTTTTCATTATATCTACTGTATTCCAACTTTTCTATGGCAAAAACTCATCAAAAAAATCATAGAATCATCAAAACAAGCACACAACACAAAGAAAATAGAATCTGTCAAAAACATAACAGTCTCTATAAATCTGAATATTTCGAATACTTCTGTAACTTCAAAACTTCTGAAAAATTTATATTGACGTGAGCAATTTTTCTATTAATCTTCTGCAAAAAGAATCAACTCAAAATCACTCTTCTCTTAAAAATGATAAATAATCTCGTGAGGGCAAAAGTTTATGTTTTTCAGCAACATCAAATCAACTTTCACCCAAATCATCCCAAAGGCCTTGCTTGGCACAAACACTAAATTAAACCAAAAAAACACATCTAACCAGAGGTATAATTGGGTATTTTGTTGAAAATATCAAGAAAACCAAAAATAAAAAAGATACAAGTTGGGTTGCCTCCCAACGAGCGCTGTCGTTTTACGCCCCTAGCTAGGCATAATGCGTAGGATCTAAGTTTTGTCATCTTTAGTTCTAGATCCATAGGATGCCCTCATGATTGATTCATATGGTGGCCTAATTCTTGTTCTAGGGAAGTGTTCTATTGCCTTCCTTAGTAGAAACTGAAATTTAATATTGCCTTCTTTCATATCAATCACGACACCAATAGTACGTAAGAACTGTCTACCAAGAATAATTGGACAAGACGGATTGCAATCAATATCAAGAACAATAAAATCTATGGGCACATAATTCCTATTTTTAAGAATAAGAACATCATTAATTCTTCCCATAGGCTTTTTAATAGTAGAATCCTCCAAGTGCAAATTTAAAGAGCATTCTTCAATATTGGTAAGACCAAGCACATCACATAAAGATTTCGGAATTGTAGAAACACTAGCACCCAAGTCACATAAAGAAAAACACTCATAATTTTTAATTTTGACTTTGATAGTAGGTTCCCACTCATCAGGCAATTTTCTAGGAATTGAAACTTCTAATTCCAACTTTTCTTCAAAAGCTTTCATCATAGCATCAACAATATGTTTAGTAAAAGCTTTATTTTGTTCATAAGCATGGGGTGAATTTATCATGTATTGCAACAAAGAAATACAATCAACCAAAGAGCAACTATCATAATTAAAGTCTTTGTAATCCAAGATAGTGGGCACATCACTAGTTAAAGTCTTGACCTCTTCAAACCCACTTTTATCAAAATTTTCAACAAGATTTTCACCTTCTGAATCATAAGGATGCCTTCTGACTGAAGTTGACTCTTCTCCAATCCCTTTTTCATCAATCTTAATTTTACTAAACAAATAATCAATAGAAGAGATACCAATCATTTTAAGATCTTCATCACTTTTATGAAAGTAATTACTAGAAAATGCTCTTTCTAAAAATTACCTTTTTGCTCGAAGCATAGCGGTTCTTTTCTTACTTTCATCCATAGAAACATAAAGATCTTTAATTGATTCTTCAAATTTAGGCACAAAAATTTTATCTTGAGAGTTTCTACACCGTGAGAAATCTTATCAATACTTCTAGACAAGTCATCAACTTTATTCAACTTTTCTTCTATCAAAGTATTGAAAGCCTTTTGAGTATTGATAAATTCTTTAATATTGTTCTCAAGATAAAAGGTGTTTCTATTATTAGACGAATTACTAGGAAAAGGCCTAGGATTAAAATTACCTCTATAAGCGTTGTTATTGAAATTGTTTCGCGAGACAAAATTCACATCTATGGCGTCACTATTTTGCTCAATCAAAGTAGACAAAGGCACATCGTTAAAATCAATAGGAGCACTTTTATTAGCAACCAACTTCATAAGAGCATCAACTTTTTCACTCAAAGAATTTATTTCTTCTACCGAATTGACTTTTTTACTAGTAGGAGCTCTTTCGGTATGCCATTGTGAGTAATTTGCCATAATATTGTCTAGAAATTTAGTAGCTTCACCCAAAGTAATTTCCATAAAAGTACCCCCAAGGCGGAATCTAAAAGATTACGAGAAATAAAATTCAATCCCGCATAATTTTTTTGTATGATCATCCAAAGATTTAACCCATGAGTTGGACAATTCCTTAGCATCAATTTCATCCTTTCCCAAGATTGTGCAACATGCTCATGTTCAAGTTGATTGGAATTCATGATCTGGGTTCTAAGGGAAATAATTTTTGCGGGCGGAAAATACTTAGTAATAAAAGCATCCTTGCACTTGTTCCAAGAAATCGATATTGTTGCGAGGCAAAGAAGAAAACCAAATTTTTGCACGATCTTGCAAAGAAAACAGAAATAATTTCAATTCCACAACATCATTTTCCACATCTTTTTTCTTTTGCATATCGCATAATTCCATGAATGTGTTAAGATTGGATGCGACATCCTCATTAGGAGTACCGGCAAATTGATCTTCCATGACAAGATTCAGCAAAGCAGTATTAATATCACAAGACTTCGCACTTGTGGCGGGAGGAGCAATTGGAGTGCTAATAAAATCATTGTTGTTGGTATTTGAGAAATCACACAACTTGGTGTTCTCTTGAGTCATGATGACTTCACAACAAGATTGCACTCAAAAACAGATCTGACGAGAAAAAGGCGAACGAAAAAGAGGGCAAAATAAAACGGCAAATTTTTGTCAAGTGGGGGAGAGGAAAACGAGAGGAAAATGGCAAATAATGTAAATTGTGAGGAGATGAGATTTGTGATTAGGAACCTGGTTGATGTTGAAGATCATCCCCAGCAACGGCGCCAGAAATTCCTTATGGTGACTGTTAGAACTACGTCGGTATTTCCCCAAAGAGGAAGGGATGATGCACTATAGCAACGGTAGGTATTTCCCTCGGTGATGAGACCAAGGTTATCGAACCAGTAGGAGAACCTCCTCACACCACTTAAACAACACCTACACACAAATAGTAAATACTCGCAACCCCACGTGTTAAAGGGGTCAATCCCTTCGGGTACGGCGCCTCTAGATAGGCAAATAACGTGAGGTAAAATTGGTAGATAGAATAAATAGATCGCGGAACAAATAAATTGCAGCAAGGTATTTTTGTATTTTTGGTTTAATAGATCTGAAAATAAATGCAAAATAAAATAGATCGCAACGACAAATATGATGAAAAGAGACCCGGGGCCCGTAGGTTTCACTAGTAGCTTCTCTCGAGAAATATAGCAAACGGTGGGAAAACAATTACTGTTGAGCAATTGATAGAACTTCAAATAATCATGACGATATCCAGGCAATGATTATTATATAGGCATCACGTCCAAGATTAGTAGACCGACTCCTACCTGCTTCTACTACTTTTACTCCACACATCGACCGCTATCCAGCAAGCATATAGTGCATTAAGTTCATGGAGAAACGTAGTAATGCAATAAGAACGATGACATCATGTAGACAAGATCAATTTATTTTGAAATAGACCCCATCTTGTTATCCTTAATAGCAACGATACATACGTGTTGTTTCCCTTTCTGTCACTGGGATCAAGCACCGTAAGATCGAACCCATCACAAAGCACCTCTTCCCATTGCAAGATAATAGATCAAGTTGGCCAAACAGAACCCAAATATTGGAGAAGAAATACGAGGCTATAATCAATCACGCATATAAGAGATCAAAGAAGACTCAAATAACATTCGTGGATAAAAACATAGATCTGATCATAAACTCAAAGTTCATCGGATCCCAACAAACACACCGCAAAAAGACTTACATCATATGGATCTCCAAGAGACCATTGTATTGATAGGAGAGAGAGAGAGAGAGAGAGATAGGAAGCCATCTACCTACTAACTACGGACCCATAGGTCTACAAAGAACTACTCACGCATCATCGGAGAGGCACCAATGGACATGATGCACCCCTCCGAGATGGTGGCTAGATTGGATCTTGTGTTTCTGGACTCTGCGGCGGCTGGAATTGATTTTCGTCGACACCCCTAGGGTTTCTGTAATATTGGGGTATTTATAGAGCAAAGAGGCGGTTCAGCGGGCACCTGAGGTGGGCACAACCCACCTGGGCGTGCCTAGGCCTCCAAGCGCGCCCTGGTGGGTTGTGCTCCCCTCGGAGCACCCCCCAGGTGCTTTCCTGGCCCACTAGATCTCCTCTGGCCCAAAAAAATCCTCAAGAAGTTAAGCTGTGTTTGGACTCCATTTGTTATTGATTTCCCGAGATGTAAAAAATATGCAAAAAATAGCAACTGGCACTGGGCACTATGTCAATAGGTTAGTACCAAAAATGATATAAAATGACTATAAAATGATTGTAAAACATCCAAGAATGATAATATAACAACATGGAACAATAAAAAATTATAGATACGTTGGAGACGTATCACGTGCACCATGGATTAGGGCGACGCTTATTTGGTGGAGGGTCGGTGATTTCGGTGGATGGTGTCGCGCCGGCGGTTGATAACCCAAAAGTATAGGGGATCGCAACAATTTTTGAGGGTAGAGTATTCAACCCAAATTTATAGATTCGGCACAAGGGGAGCCAAAGAATATTTGAAGGTATTAGCAGCTGAGTTATCAGTTCAACCACACCTGGAGATTAATTATCTATAGCAAAGTGATTAGTAGCACAGTAGTATGATAGTTTTGATGATAGCAGCAGTAGTAATGGTAACAGTAACAGTGGTAGTAGTGATATTGTAGCAGTATCGATAGCAGTAGCAATAGTAGTAACTTAGCAAGAATAATATATGATAAATTCGTAAGCTTTGGATCGATGACTTGATGGATGATATTCATCATGTGACAGTTATAACCTAGGGCGATATGGCACTAGCTACAATTCATCGATATAATGTAGGCATGTATTCCGTAAATAGTCATACGTGCTTTATTAAAAGAACTTGCATGACATTTTTTTGTCCTACCCTCCCGTGGCAGCGGCGTCCATATTGGAAAATAAGGGATAGTAAGGCCTCCTTTTAATAGAGAACCGGAACAAAGCATTAACACATAGTGAATACATGAACTCCTCAAACTACGGTCATCACCGAGAGTGGGCCCAGTTGTTGTCACTCCGGGGTTGTCAGATCATAGCCGTAGTAGGTGACTATAATATGCAAGATCGGATCTAAAACATGGATATAATGATGAATTCATAAATGGTTCATATCTGAGTTCATGGCACCCGAGCCCAATGTGACAAGCATTAAGCATAGCAAAGTAATAGCAACATCAATCTAAGAACAGAGTGGATACTAGGGATCAGGCCCTAACAAAACTAACTCAATTACATGATGAATCTCATCCAACTCCTCACCGACCAGCGAGCCTACAAAGGAATTACTCACTCCCAGTTGGGAGCATCATGGAATTGGCGATGGAGATGGGTTGGTGATGACGAAGAATGAAGATCCCCCTCTCCGGAGCCCCAAACGGACTCTAGATGTGCCCTCCCGAGGAAGAACAGGGCTTGGCGGCGGCTCCGTCTCATGGATCGTGATAATTCTTTCTCCCTGATTTTTTTTCTGGAAATATGTGATTTTATAGTATCAGGGGGGTCATCTGCGGGGCCACCAGGTGGGTACAACCCACTTGGGCGCGCCAGGAGAGGGGGGCGCCCTGGTGGGTTGTTCCCACCCAGGTGCCTCTCTCCGGTAGGTCTTGGCTCTAGAAATTCTTATTATTGATATAAAAAATCCTCACAAAGTTTTGTTCCATTCCGAGAACTTTTATTTCTGCACAAAAACAACGCCATGGTAGTTCTGCTGAAAACAGCGTCAGTCCGGGGTTAGTTTCATTCAAATCATGCAAATTAGAGTCCAAAACAAGAGGAAAAGCGTGAAAAAAAGTAGATACGTTGGAGACGTATCAACTCCCCCAAGCTTAAACCTTTGCTTGTCCTCAAGCAATTCAGTTGATAAACTGAAAGTGAGAAAGAAAAGCTTTTACGAACTCTTTTGCTCTTGTTTGCATAAGTAAGCTTAAACATCACCCAGGTTTTCAGCCAACATTATAACTAACCATGTCAACAATAACATTTAAAGATTATAATGACTCATATCAGTGACATAATCAGCTAGCAAGCGATAATAAAATATCTCAACCAACAACATTTTGTCAAAACAACCATGATATAATATGACAATAGTGGTATCTCACTAGCCCTTTCTGAGACCGCAAAACATAAATGCAAAGCACCTCCAAAGTTCAAGAAGCGACTAAACATTATAATTCATGGTAGAAAAGATCCAGACATCATGCACCCAACATTAGCTACACATAATGCATAAATCATGATAGTTGTGCTCTACTCAGTTTCTGGCGCTTGTTTTAGAAGGTGGTGACACAACATAAAAGTAAATAGATAGTCCCTTCGTAGAGGGAAGTAGTGATTTGCAGAGGTGCCAGAGCTCAATTTTTAAAATAGAGATAAATGATATTTTGAGACATGCACCCTTCTTATTCACTTCATGACCATCAGTTATCAATATCTTCCATGCTAAGCACGCTAGTGGCGGTTCCCAAGCGATAAAAGTAAAGGTTTACTCCCCCTCCACCATAAATCACACTCCATGGCTTGTCAAAACAACGGGTGTTGTCCATACCAACATCAATCCCGGGGGAGTTTTGTTTAATTATTTGCACTTTTGAGTTCGGGATTGGGAATCCCTATTACCGCCCATTTTCTCGTGCAATGGCGAGTGAATAAACACTCGACCTGAGAATAACCCACTTAGCATGGAAGATACCGACCACCTCCTGTCGTTCCATGAATGATCTAGACACACAAAAAGGATAATTTTTAGAAGTTTTTAGAGGTGGCACATGCAAATCTACTTAGGAAGGCAGGGTAATACCGCATATAGGTAGGTATGGTGGACTCATCTGGAATAACTTTAGGTTCAAGGTTTTTGATGTACAAGCAGAATTCCCACTTAGTACAGGCGAAGGCTAGCAATTTAGATTGAGAAGCGGCCAACTAGAGAGCAACAACGATCATAACCATGCATTATGCATAAGTAACATTGGACACTAGCATGAGTAGGATATGGACACCATGAACATAAATATCATAGAGGCTATGTTGGTTTTGATTCAACTACATGCATGAACATGTGCCAAGTCAAGCCACTCGAACATTCAGAGGAGGATACCATATCATCATACTACATCACAATCATTTTAACGTTATGTTGATATCCAAGATAAATCATTATCAACTCCCAGCTACTTATGCATGGCATGAGAAACTATAATCTCTAATTGTCATTGCAAACATGTTTAATCATAATGGGCTGAATCATGGATATTGGGTTAAACATATTTACAAAGACAGAACAACTCGAGTTCATAAAGAGTTTTTCCCTACCACAGCCAGTTCATCTAATGTCGTCATTATTGCCTTTCACTTGCACGACCGAATGATATGAAAATAATAATAGTGCAAGAATGTCGTGGACTAAGCTAGAATCTACAAACATTTTATTCAACAGGAGAAGACAAGGTAAAATGTGCTCTTTATTAGTTTAACAATTATTCATATGAGATCCACTCAACATTTTCATCATGGTCTTCTCCTCGGTATGACTCGAATAAAAGGAAAAGGAATTCAGAGAAACAAACTGGAATATTTTTGGAGTTTTTGATTTTCTAGAACGGGTAAATAAAAGGGAAAAGCAAAAACGAGAAAAACTATTTACACAGGAAAGCTCCCAACAAGCAAAAGAAGAACAAGGAAATCTTTTTGGATTTTCTTTTTAATACTACTAAGCATGCAAAGAAAGCAAATTACTACAACTAATTTTTTGGTGTTTCTAAAGTTTTTCAAACACACAAGAAGAAAGCAAGAAAATAAATCTAAGCATGGATGATATAATGAAAAAGTGTGAACACTGACAGATAGAATGATAAGTAGACATGAATATAAAGTCGGTGGGAAACAGCTACTCCCCCAAGCTTAGGCTTTTGGCCTAAGTTGGTAATCGATCAGTAGCCTGGAGGGTAGTAGTCTGCGTGGTAGCTCACAAAGGCTCTCGGTGCGGATACCTCGGCACGCCATGCTGCCACCACTACTGCGTTATGAGATCGGGCCTCGCTCTCAAGAACAAAATATCTCCCCTTGCTGTGATAATGAAAAAGAGCAGGCACAGGCAAATATGTGTCCACAATAGATTTTTGGTTAAACATTAGACTGTAAGTGAAATTATCAACCTTTCCCTTAAGGATCTTATGTTCTTTTAAAGTGTCAAAATCTAAATACCGCGTGGGTAGGATAGGATCAAAGGGCAAAGGTGAAACACCCAGCTCTTGTGCCAAACGTGTGGCATAAATTCCACCATAGAACTAGCCACTGTTAGCATTATGCTAAGTCTACGTGCAACAATCGCTCCAAGGTTATAATTCCTTTCACCAGTGAGAGCGGTGTGAATGAGGCTCAAGTCTAGCGCACAAAGTATGCTATAGTCTTGCTTGCCTACTATGCATTTCCCATTAAATAATGCAAAATACTGAAATGCGGGAAAGTGAATGCTCTTTATTCTTCCTTGTCTTACTCCCCTATTTTCATTGTAACAAAGGCTAGTCAAGAAAGACTCATACTTAGCCTATGGTGGTTCATCAAGCGAACCCCAAAATGGTAGTTTGCAATGGTAAGCAAAATTCTCCAGTGGGATAGTAAATGGTTTATCATAAATCATAAAAGACACCCTAGACTCACGAGGGAAAAATGTAAATCCTTTGACAAATGACTCAGTGAGAAGTTGGCACTGTTCACACTTGTCTGAAAGGTAGGGACCGAGGCCAGCATTGTGACCATATTGCTCAAATTCCTCCTTAATGCCCACACGCACCATATATTCATCGCAAGGCCATAAGCATGTTTTGGTGGCGGATCATGCGTGGAACTTTCACTTGGTTCAACATAAGATCGGCGAGCAGAACTGTCATTAGAAGATGCCCCCGAGGATCGCCTCCTCAAAGAGCTCCTTACAAATAGGTTCATCGTGTCTACGTACAATTTTCTGAAAATAAGGTGACAAAAATTTGTCAGCAAAACTTTATAAATTGATAGCAACTACTCATAGGGATATATAGAGGCCATAGCAAGCATTCAAACTACTTCGAACACTAAGAATTCAACATGCAAGCTCATCTACAACAGCACCAAGAGTAACTAATTATTCAAAGTATAAACCACTAAAAGAAAAAGTAATTGGACAAACGGTGGAGTCACATACCAAGCAACAATCCCTCGGAATAGTTTCGGAAATGGGGCTTCGAGCAAAGAGATCGAAATCCGCGGGTTTGAGCTCAAGAACATGGGAGAGAGAGCAATGGAGAATTTTTTCTGTAGGTAAGTGATGATGTGGGCTAAAGAGATAAGTGAGGGGGCCCACATGGGGACCACAACCCACCAGGGCGCGCCTGGGGGTCATGGCGCGCCCAGGTGGATTGAGCCCACCTGGTGCACCTCCCTCTGGTATTATTTGCACCAGAAATTCAGAAATATTCAGAAGAAAAAAACCGTGTAAAATTTTCAGGGCATTTTGAGAACTTTTATTTTTGGGTCATTTTTTAATTGCATGGGAAATTCAGAAAACAGACAAAACATGGTATTTTATTTTATTTAACTAGTAAAAGCAGGAAACAAAAAGTAAGGACAGAAGGTAGTGCTTACTAAATTTATCAACTTCATACCGTTCAAAAATGATTCATTAATAAGGTTGATCAGGTCTTATTAACAACCACTTTCGATTAGCATGAAATCGAAGAACTTTCGTAAATCACTAAATTACCTCAATGGGGATATGCATTTCCCCAACAATAGACATTCATATTTCTTTTTGACAGTAGGTACATGTATTTGAAAACTTCCAATAGTGATTGTCGGAGATTTTTCAATAACAATAATACCATCACTTGGAATTGTTTCTTTGGAAAGTGCACCGTATGCTCATTACCATTAATATGAAAAGCGACCTTGCTTTTATTGCAATCAATAACATCCCCTGTAGTATAAAAGAAGGGTCTACCAAGGATAATCGACATGTTATCATCCTCGAGCATCTCAAGTATAACACAGTCAGTCAAAATAGTAACATTAGCAACAACTGGCACATCCTCACAGATATCGATAGATATGGCAGTTGATTTGTCAGCCTTTTGCAAATATACTTCAGTAGGTATGAGTTTATTCAAGTCAAGTCTTTTATATAAAGAGAAAGGCATAACACTAACACCAGCTCCTAAATCACAAAAAGCAGTTTTCACATAATTCTTTTTAATAGAGCAAGGTATAGTTGGCATACCCAGATCTCCAAGTTTTTTAGGTACTCCATCTTTAAAAGTGTAATTAGCAAGCATAGCGGAGATTTCAGCTTTTGGTATTTTTCTCTTATTTGTGATGATATCTTTCATATACTTTGCATAAGCAGGCATTTTAAGGATATCAGTCAAGCGAGTACGCAAAAGACTGGCCTCGACATTTCAGCAAAGCGTTCAAATCCTTCATCATCTTTCTTTTTAGTTGACTTGGGTGGAAAAGGCATAGGTTTTTGCACCCATGGTTCTCTTTCTTTACCATGTTTTCTAGCAATGAAGTCTATTTTGTCATATCTTTTATTCTTAGGTTGTGGGTTATCAAGATCAACAGGTGGTTCTATCTCAACATCATTACCTGATTCTTTATCATTATTTGGTTGAGTGTCTTCATGAACCTCATCATTATGTTTTTCATTATCACTGGGGGATGTTCATTACTAGATTGAGTTTCAGCATCAAAGATAGAAGTTTCATTTTCATTATCAGGAGGTTTGTCTATTTCAGGTTCACTAGAAGCATGCAAAGTCCTATCATTTTTCTTTTTCTTTTTCTTTTTAGAAGGACTAGGTGCACTAGTATTATTTCTTTGGAATCTTGTTCAATTATTTTTGGGTGTCCCTCGGGATAAAGTGGTTCCTGAGTCATTTTACCTCCTCTAGTTGCAACTCTAACAGCAAAGTCACTTGTATTATTGTTCATTTCATCAAGTAACTCTCTTTGAGATTTAGCAACTTGTTCTAATTGGATTTGAAACATAGAGGCATGTTTTCCTACACCTCTAACATCATTTGAGATTCTAAATAACAAGTCACTTAAGCGAGCAATAATATCAGAATTATATTTCAATTGTTTCATAACATTTGCATTAAAGTGGTCTTGTTTTCTAATGTAGTTTTCAAACTCATAAAGGCATTGACTAGGATGCATGTTGTGAGGATTATCATTTTCATTGAACTTCGTAAGAGAATTACCTCTACCACCTTAAGTAGTGTTGGTGTATCAAGCCCATGTATTTCTTCAATAGGAGGTAAAATTTTAACATCCTCAGCTTTAATACCTTTTTCCTTCATAGATTTCTTTGCCTCTTGCATATCTTCAGGACTGAGATATAATATACCCCTCTTCTTCGGAGTGGGTTTAGGCGGCAGTTCAGGAATAGTCCAATCATCATAATTTTTCAATATGTTATTCAATAATTCTTCAGCTTGAGCAATAGTTCGTTCCCTGAAAACACAACTAGCACAACTATCTAGGAAGTCCCTAGAAGCATCGGTTAGTCCATTATAGAAGATATCAAGTATTTCATTTTCCTTAAGAGGATGATTAGGCAAATCATTAAGTAACTGGCAAAGCCTCCCCCAAGCTTGTGGGAGACTCTCTTATTTAGTTTGAACAAAGTTAAATATTTCCTGCAAGGCAGCTTGTTTCTTATGAGCAGCAAAATATTTTTCAGAGAAGTAGTAAATCATATCCTGGGGACTACGCAAACAACCAGGAGCAAGAGTATTGTACCAAGCTTTAGCATCACCCTTTAATGAGAATGGAAATAATTTGAGAATAAAGTAGTATCGAGTTTTCTCATCATGAGTAAAAAAGGTGGCTATATCATTCAACTTAGTAAGATGTGCCACAATAGTTTCATTTTCATAACCATGGAAAGGATCAGATTCAACCAAACTGATTAACTCTAGGTCGACAGAGAATTCATAATCCTCATCAGCAATAACAATAGGTGAAGTAGCAAACATAGGGTCACATTTCATTCTAGCATTAAGAGATTTTTCTTTATACTTGTGTAATAATTTCTCTAGATCATCTCTATCCTTACAAGCAAGAATATCTCTAGTTGCCTCTTCACTCATAACATAGCTTTCTGGTACCTTAGGCAATACATATCTAGGAGGACTAGCTCTAGCAAGTGTTTCAGGAGTTTCAATTTCAAGCTCATCATCAGATTCAACAACATCATGTTGTATTACTTTAGCAATTTGTTCATCAAGAAATTCACCAAGTGGCACATCATCATTATCGAGCATGGTACTAGCATCATTCATAGTAGAAGTAGCATCATCAATAACTTGTGACATATCAGAATTAATAGCATGTGGTGGTGGTGTTGCAAGTTTACTCATAACAGAAGGTGAATCTAAAGCAGAACTGGATGGCAGTTCCTTACCTCCCCTCGTCTTTGAGGGAAATATCTTAGTCTTAGCATCCTTCAGATTCTTCATAGTGATAAATTGATAATAATCCCAAGTGACTCAACAAAGTATAGCTATGCTCCCCAGCAACGGCGCCAGAAAAAGGTCTTGATAACCCACAAGTATAGGGGATCGCAACAGTTTTCGAGGGTAGAGTATTCAACTCAAATTTATAGATTTGACACAAGGGGAGCCAAAAAATATTTGAAGGTATTAGCAGCTGAGTTGTCAATTCAACAACACCTAGAGATTAATTATCTACAGCAAAGTGATTAGTAGCACAGTAGTATGATAGTTTTGATGATAGCAGCAATAGTAACGGTAACAGTAACAGTTATAGCAGTGATATTGTAGCAGTAACAATAGCAGTAGCAATAGTAGTAACTTAGGAAGAACAATATATGATAAAGTCATAGGCATTGGATCGGTGACTTGTTGGATGATATTCATTATGTGACAGTTATAACCTAGGGCGATACAACACTAGCTCCAGTTCATCGATATAATGTAGGCATGTATTCCGTAAATAGTCATACGTGTTTTATTAAAAGAACTTGCATGACATATTTTGTCCTACCCTCCCATGGCAGCGGGTCCATATTGGAAACTAAGGGATATTAAGGCCTCCTTTTAATAGAGAACCAGAACATAGCATTAACACATAGTGAATACATGAACTCCTCAAACTACGGTCATCACCGAGAGTGGGCCCGGTTTGTTGTCACTCCGGGGTTGTCAGATCATACCCGTAGTATGTGACTATAACTTGCAAGATCGGATCTAAAACATGGATATAATGATAAATTCATAAACGGTTCAGATCTGAGTTCATGGCACCCGGGCCCAAAGTGACAAGCATTAAGCATAGCAGAGTCATAGCAACATCAATCTAAGAACATAGTGGATACTAGGGATCAGGCCCTAACAAAACTAACTCGATTACACGATGAATCTCATCCTACTCCTCACCGACTAGCAAGCCTACAAAGGAATTACTCACTCCTGATGGGGAGCATCATGGAATTGGGGATGGAGATGGGTTGGTGATGACGAAGAACGAAGATCCCCCTCTCCGGAGCCCCAAACAGACTCCAGATCTGCCCTCCCAAGGAAGAACAAGGCTTAGCGGCGGCTCTGTCTCGTGGATCATGATAATTATTTTCCCCTGATTTTTTTCTGGAAATATGTGATTTTATAGTATCAGCGGGTCATCTGCAGGGCCACCAGGTGGGTGCAACCCACCTGGGCACGCAGGGGAGGGGGGCATGCCCTGGTGGGTTGTGCCCACCCAGGTGCCCCTCTCCGGCAATTCTTGGCTCCGGAAATTCTTATTATTCATATAAAAATCCTTTCAAAGTATCGTTCCATTCCGAGAACTTTTATTTCTACAAAAAAAATACCATGGTAGTTCTGCTAAAAACAACGTCAGTCCGAGGTTAGTTTCATTCAAATCATGCAAATTAGAGTCCAAAACAAGAGGAAAAGTGTGAGAAAAAGTAGATACGTTGGAGACGTATCAGCGGTCGGGGCATGTGGGATGTGGAAGGCGGTGGAGGATGGGGGTCTGGTGTGGATTACCTGCCTGGATAGACGAGGCCGAGCAGCGTGAAGGAGGGTCGCCGGCAAGGGGGCAACGCTGCAATCAAGGAGTTAAGGTTTCAACTTGGAAAGGAAGGCGGAAACAGGGGAAATGTGGATTTTGGTAAGGGGAGGGGGCGGGGAGGTAGATATTTCCGCGGAAGTCGAAAATTTTGAATCGATTCAGCGGAAAAACTGGCATTCAAAGTATCATCAGACATGGTCCCTTATTCAGATTTGTGTACAATATGTGAACATCACAAACGATTCAGATAGCTTAACCCGTGTGTGATGAGTTTGAACGTCAAAAATTTTGGTTCCAATTTTCCTGGTTATAGTGCTCATCCACGTCATTGCATAATTTGGGTACACAAAGGAGACTACAGCACACCCACTCTGTAGCTGACACACCTTCTGCGTAAGCCGTATGCGTACTATACACCGACGATGCTCCAGGATATTTTGTACTGCATCTTGATGTCTACTATGCAACTTTATTCTTGTAGACTCGTGTTGGGCCTCCAAGCGCAAAGTTTTGTAGGGTAGTAGCAATTTTTTGTCAAGTGGATGACCTAAGGTTTATCAATCCATGGGAGGTGTAGGATGAGGATAGTCACTCTCGAGCAACCCTGCAATCAAATACAAGAAATCTCTTGTGTCCCCAACACACCGAATACAATGACAAATTGTATAGGTGCACTAGTTTGGCGAAGAGATGGTGATAAAAGTGTAGTATGGATAGTAGATATGAGTTTTTGTAGTGCGAACAATAAAAAACAGCAAGGTAGTAAATAACAAAGCGGAGCACAAATGCTATTGCAATGATGGAAAATGAGGCCTAGGGTGCATACTTTCACTAGTGCAATCTCTCAACAATGCTAACATAGTTGGATCATATGATTATCCCTCAAAGTGCAATAAAGAATCACTCTCGAGTTCCTATTAGCGGAGAACAAAAGATAGAAATTGTTTGTAGGGTACGAAACCACCTCAAAGCTATTCTTTCCAATCAATCTATCCTAGAGTTCATACTAAAATAATGGCAAGCAATTTTTGTCTGATCGATCTAATCAAGAGTTCGTACTAAAATAACACCATATGATACATATCAATCTGCTCTATGTCATATAGATACCCCAATGTCACCGCGAGTACCCATGAGTTGATTATACGATATGTATCAAACAATTTCAGATTCATGATACTCAATCCACACAAAGAACTACAAGGAGACCCCAAAGTTTCTATCGGAGAAAAGATAATAAAACGTGCATCAACCCCTATGCATAGATTACCCCAAAGTCACCTTGCGAATCCGCAAGTTGAATGCCATAACATATATCAAGTGAATCAAAATAATAACCCATTCTCACCACGGGTATTCATATGCAAGACATATATCATGTGTTCTTAGATATGAACATTCAATCCGAGAAGACAAAACTTCAAAAGGTAAAGACTGAATTCATCACAACAAGTGTAGAGAGGGGAGAAACATCATATGATCCATCTATGTTAACAAAGCCCATGATACATCAAGATCATGACATCTCAAGATCAGGCGTGAGAGAGATTAAACACATAGCTACCGGTACAAACCCTCAGCCTCGAGGGTGGACTACTCCCTCCTCATCGTGGTGGCCGCTGGGATGATGAAGATGGCTATCGCAGATGACCCCCCCCCCCTCCGGCAGTGTGCCGGAACGGGGTCCCAATTGGTTTTCGGTGGCTATAGAGGCTTGCGGCGGATGAACTTCCGATCTAGGGTTATTTCTGTTGGTTTATCTATTTATAAGAATTTTTGGCGCCGGTCTCAAGTCTAGATGTACCTCGAGGTGAGCACAATACACCGGTGCGAGGGCAAGGGCCCAGGCATTCCCCGATGGGTTGTGCCCTCCTCGTGGCTCTTCTGGCCCTCCCACGAAGCTTCGGGGGTCTCTTTTGTTCCAAAAAAAATCGTCAAAAAGTTCCAGCTCATTTGGAGAGCTTTCATTTCTGCACACAAAACAACACCACGGTAGTTCTGCTGAAAACATCGTCAGTTCGGGTTAGTTCCATGCAAATCATACCAAAACCATAAAATCATTGTAAACATGGCATGAATACTTCATAAATTATAGATACGTTGGATACATATCAGCATCCCCTAGCTTAATTCCTACTCGTCCTCGAGTAGGTAAATGATAAAACAGATAATTTATGAAGTGTGAATGCTAGCAAAGTGCACAAGTTTGATCAATGACAATTTCAATCACTTTTCCTAGCATCATAACAACATTTCTTTCTTATAAAACTTATCATGACCAAGTAGCAACCAATTCACATATTAAGGTTCAAACAATGAATTCACTTGAAACTCAACAACATATGTTCTCAGTCACCAAGCAGTTGTAATTCAACCTATTCAACAAAGTTTAAGTAAGAGCTGCACATACTCAACCATCATATAGTCTTCTATGATTGCTAACACTCACCACATACACATGAGCAAAACATTTCAACCAGACATATAGAAAGATAGGGGCTTATTGTTTTGCCTCCCAATGTATTCACCTCAAGGGTCATGTCAACAATAATAACTCATGCTACCCATATCCAACTGGATATATGTGCCTAGATCTTTCCTCACCACATGATGCTTGCCAAAAGAGAAAAATAAAAAGGAATAGAGATAAAAACTTTGACTCTTTGCATAAAAGTAAATAGTGAAAAGTAAAATATAGGCCCTTCATAGAGGGAAGCAGAGGTTGCCATGCGCTTATTTGTTTATATGCTCAACCCCTTAGTGCAAAAGAATGTCACGTTATATTGCCCCTTATGATACCAACCTTTATTACGCAGTCTGTTGCTTTTATTCTTTTCCATCACAAGTTCGTACAACGCTCAATTTTCTCTTACACTAAATGATCTAACACTTTTAGAAGCAATTTTTATTGCCTTATTGCACAACTTACTTGAAGGGTCTTGCTCAATCCATAGATAGGTATGGTGGATTCTCAAAACAAGATTTGGGTTTAAGGGTTTTTGGATGCACAAGTAGTATCTCTACTTGGTGCGGAATTTTTGGCTAGCAAAGATAGGGGGCAAGCACCACATGTTGAAGGATCTATGACAATATAACTTCTATGTGATATGAAGAAACATAAACCATTACGTTGTCTTCCTTGTCCAACGTCAACAATTTTGGCATATAATATTTTGATGGGGGCTCACAATCATAAAAGATTTCCAAGATAGTGCATTTTCATGTGAAATTTCTCTTCCTTATACTAATTATTCGTGAATTGCTTGCATGACCAATATTGTGATTGTCAGGCTTCAAAAGCTTTCACTTTCTAAACCCAATGTGAAGCCACTACTAGGCATGATATGAACATGTAATTTCAACTTCATGATATTCAATTCATTCAACAATTTCCTCATAGGATATAAGTGAAGCACAAGAGCAAATGACAAGCTACTCCAGAAAGATAAAAGTGAAGATCAAGCGATTAGTTATGTAAACGGGTAGCTATTTGAGGACTCTCTTTTATTTAAAACTTTCAGATCTAAATAATTTATTAAAACAGCAAGCAAAAAACAAAATAAAATGGCATTCTAAGAATAGCACACATCATGTGAAGAAGCAAAAACTTAGGTTCAACCGATACTAACCGATAATTGTTGAAGAAGAAAGGTGGGATGCATACTGGGGCATCCCCAAGCTTAGCTGATTGAGACTTATTGAAATATAAATTTGGGATGCCTTGGGCATCCCCAAGCTTGAGATTTTGTGTCTCCTTAATTCCTGTCATATCACAGTTTCCCTAAATCTCAAAAACTTCATCCACACAAAACTCAACACAAACTCGTGAGATAAGTTAGTATAAACCAAGGCAAAAACCTTATCATTCTCTACTATAGCAAACCAAAAAAAATATTATTCAACATTGCATACTAATTGCCTCTGCATATTTAATACTCCTATCCTCAAACAGAATCATTAAACAAGCAAACATATGCAAACATAACAACAATCTGCCAAAACAGTATAGTCTATAAAGAATGCAAGAGTATCAATACTCCTTAAACTCCAAAGATTATGACAATCTACCACCCTTTAGAAAATTTATCAGATCTTAGTTGCAAAAAGTTTCAACATTTTATCACATTCTGACTTTTCTAGGGAATTTTTGCAACAGCGGTAAACTTTCTGTTTTCAAATCATTTTGGTCAAGCTAGACTTTGCAAAAGCATTTGACACTATTGGCCATGATCCTATGATCAACATCATGTGGCATATGGGTTTCTCCTACAAGTGGCTAGACTGGATTCGTTGTATCTTTTCGTCTGGACGTTCTTCAGTTCTGCTAAATGGCGTACCGGGCCGCCAATTCCATTGTAAGAGTGGGGTACACCAGGGTGATCCCCTTTCCCCCCTCCTCTTTGTCATTGCGGCTGATCTGCTTCAAGCCGTCATCAACAATGCGTTTAGGCAGGGGAGGATCGAGCTACCTTTTCCTTGCCTGGGTCAATCTGAATACCCTGTCATCCAGTATGCCAACGATACCATCCTGGCCCTCCCCGCATGCCCACGTCAAGCTAAAATTATCAAGCAAATTCTCTCGGATTATGCACTGTCCATTGGTCTTAAGATCAACTTCAACAAGTCCACCCTCATCCCTATAAACCTGGATGATACTTCGATTGTGGAGCTCGCTGCCATCTTTGGCTGTTCGGTTGGCGCCATGCCTTTTACGTATCTTGGACTTCCCATGGGTACCTCAAAACCTACGGTGCAAGACCTCATGCCTCTTGTTTGCAGTGCTGAACGACGCCTCACTGCCACGATCTCCATGATGTCGTATGGGGGGAAGATTTCATGGCTTAATGCGATCGTAACATCCCTGCTTATTTATGCCATGTGCACGCTAAAGTTACACCCACAAATAGTTGAGATGTTGGATAAGATCCGTCGCCGCTGCCTTTGAAATAAGAAGACCGAACAGGGGATAAATGCAACTCGCTTCCCGCCTGGAACTTGGTCTGCAGGCCCAAGAAAAATGGACGCCTTGGAGTTATTAATCTGAAACTTCAAAACGAAACTTTGCTCATGAAATTCGTCCACAAATTCTACAACAAGAAATATGTCCCTTGGGTGCACCTGCTTTGGGACACATACTACGCAGGAAAAATTCCACACGACGTGGACGCAGTGGGCTTGTTCTGGTGGCATGACATGCTTAAACTTGTACCTAAATACCGTGGTATTTTGTGCGTACAAGTGGTCGACGGAACAACTGCTCTCATATGGAAAGATCTATGGCTTGACAACACCTTGGAGACCTCATACCCTCGGGCCTTTTCCTTTGCCTTGCATGAAGACGCGTCCATCAAGGATTTCTTGGAGAGCACGTCACTGCATGGCCTTTTCCACCTGCCGCTCTCTCCTGAGGCATTGTTGGAAGTCCGTGGTTTGCAAAACCTAACCACACACATGCGCCCATCCACGACTACAACTGACGTGTGGCACTATACCTGGGGGCAAACAGAGTTTAAAGCTGCTGATTATTACAAATTCTGCTTTAGACTGACGCCGAGACACCCAACCTTTGGGCTGCTGTGGAGATCTAAAAGCACCATGAAAATCAAAGTTTTTGGATGGCTGCTACTTCTCGATCGCTTGAACACAAGGAACATGCTGAAGCATCGTCACTACAACATTGGTGAGGTTTTTGACTGCCTTCTCTGTGGACAAGAAATTGAAGAAACGATGGACCATATGATCTTCACCTGCCCGTACAGTAAAACTTGCTGGGAGAAGATCGACATTACATGGCCGGAGTTTGACTCCAGGCTTGATCTGATCGCACAAATAAATGAGTCTGGACGTCGACATCTCTTCATGGAAATTTTCCTCACAGCAGCTTGGAGTTTATGGAAGGAACACAATAACAAACACTTCAGAGGGGTCCATCCTAGCACTGATTCCTGGTTGACACGTTTCAAGAGTGATTTTGGCCTCCTCCAATACAGGGTGAAGGAGGCGCAAAGGTCCTTTGTAACTAATTTTTGTGACTCACTAGCCTAAACTACCTCCTTGATCTTTGTATAGTGGACACTTATTCTGGTGCTCATCTATAACTCCACTTCCCCATGTACTCTTCTCTGTAACACACATGTACCTAGTTACAAAGGAAGAAATATATACAACCAGTAGGAACCTCTCCTACTGTCTTTTCAAAAAAAAACAAGTATACTTGCAAAATAAGCGTAGCAAAGGCTATCATTGCCACTTCTACTGAAATAAAAGATGCAAAACATTATTCTAAATAACAGCAAGCATATCCTAACAAAATAAATTGACACTCCAAGCAAAAATCATATCATGTGATGAATGAAAACATAGCTCCAAGTGAGGTTACCGATAATGTTGGAGACAAAAGAGGGGATGCCTTCCGGGGCATACCCAAGCTTAGTTGCTTGGATATTACTTGAATATTACCTTGGGGGTGCCTTGGGCATCCCCAAGCTTATGGTCTTGTCACTCGTTATTCTCCTCATATTGACATCTCACCCAAAACTTGAAAACTTCAATCACCCAAAACTTAACGGAACCTTGTGAGGTAGGTTAGTATGATAAAGAGCAAACCATTTAACTTTTGGTACTGCCAAAGAAAAGTTCATAATCTTTTTCACACAATTCCTACTGTATCATATCATTTCCACAATTTATATTGAGCAATATAAGCCATAGAAACAAGGAAACAAGCAAACTATGCATTGAAAACAGAATCTGTTAAAAACAGAACTATCTGTAGTAATCTGTACGCAAACAATACTTCTGCTACCCCAAAAATTATGAAACAATTATGACCAAGTGAGAAATTTGTATATTAATTTTCTGCAAAAATAATCAACTCAAAATCACTCTTCTGTTAAAAATGAGAGTTATTTTTGTGAGTGCAAAAGTTTCTGTTTTTCGGCAAGATCAAATCAACTATCACCCAACATGATCCCAAAGGCTTTACTTGGAACTTTATTGAAACAAAAAGAATAAAACATGATTACTATAGTAGCATAATCGTGTGAACCCACAAAAACAGTAGTTAAAAGTGTTGATTGTCTCCCAACAAGCACTTTTCTTTAATGCCTTTTAGCTAGGCATGATGAGTTCAATGATGCTCGCATAAAAGATAAGAATTGAAACATAAAGACAGCATCATGAAGCATATGACTAGCACATTTAAGTCTAAACCACTTCCTATGCATAGGGATTTTGTGAGCAAATAACTTTTGGGAGCAAGAATCAACTAGCATAGGAAGGCAAAACAAGTGCAACTTCAAAACTTTCAACACATAAAGAGGAAACTTGATATTGTTGCAACACCTACAAGCATATGTTCCTCTCTCATAGTAATTTTCAGTAGCATCATGAATGAATTCTACAATATAGCCATCACATAAAGCATTCTTTTCATGATCCACAAGCATAGAAATGTTACTACTCTCCACATAAGCAAATTTATTCTCATGAATAGTAGTGGGAGTAAACTCAACAAAATAACTATTATGGGATTGAAAATTAAAATAATGATGACAAGTTTCATGGTTATCATTATTCTTTATAGCATACATGTCATCACCATAATCATCATATATAGCAACTTTGTTCTCATAATAAATTGGAACCTCCTCCAAAATAGTGGAATCATCACTAAATAAAGTCATGACCTCTCCAAATCCACTTTCATCAATATAATCATCATAAATATGAGGCATGCTACCATTATAACAAAACTTGCACATCAAAACTTGTGGGACTAAAAATATCATCTTCATCAAACATAGCATCCCCAAGCTTATCACTTTTCATATTGTTAGCATCATGGATATTCAAAGAGTTCATACCAACAATATTGCAATCATGTTCATCATCCAAATATTTTGTGCCAAACATTTTATTGACTTCTTCTTCTAACAATTGAGCACAATTTTCCGATCCATCATTTTTAAGAAGGATATTATAAAGATGATCAATAATATGATGCAACCTCAACTCCATTTTTTTGTAGTTTTCATTTATAAACCAAACTAGTGATAAAGCAAGAAACTAAAAGATTCGATTGCAAGATCTAAAGATATACCTTCAAGCACTCACCTCCCCGGCAATGGCGCCAGAAAAGAGCTTCGTTGACGGGATGTGAGTTCCGCTTACCTAGCCTCCCTAGCAACGGCTCTAGAAAAGAGCTCAATATCTACTATGCAACTTTATTCTTGTAGACTCGTGTTGGGCCTCCAAGCATAGAGTTTTGTATGACAATAGCAATTTTCCCTCAAGTGGATGACCTAAGGTTTATCAATCCGTGGGAGGTGTAGGATGAACATAGTCTCTCTCAAGCAACCCTGCAATCAAATACAAGAAATCTCTTGTGTCCCCAACACACCCAATACAATGGCAAATTGTATAGGTGCACTAGTTTGGTGAAGAGATGGTGATAGAAGTGTAGTATGGATAGTAGATATGAGTTTTTGTAGTGCGAACAATAAAAACAGCAAGGTAGTAAATAGCAAAACGGAGCACAAACGGTATTGCAATGATGGAAAATGAGGCCTAGGGTGCATACTTTCACTAGTGCAATCTCTCAACAATACTAACATTGTTGGATCATATGATTATCCCTCAAAGTGCAATAAAGAATCACTCCTGAGTTCCTATCAGAGGAGAACAAAAATAGAAATTGTTTGTAGGGTACGAAACCACCTCAAAGTTATTCTTTTCAATCAATCTATCCTAGAGTTCGTACTAAAATAATGGCAAGCTATTTTTTCGATCGATCTAATCAAGAGTTCATACTAAAATAACACCATATGATACATATCAATCAGCTCTATGTCACCTAGATACCCCAATGTCACCGCGAGTACCCGTGAGTTAATTATACGATATGTATCAAACAATTTCAGATTCATAATACTCAATCCACACAAAGAACTACAAGGAGACCCCAAAGTTCCTATCGGAGAAAAGATAATAAAAACATGCATCAACCCCTGTGCATAGATTATGCCAAAGTCATCTCAGGAATCCGCAAGTTGAATGCCATAACATATATCAAGTCAATCAAAATAATACCCCATTGTCACCACGGGTATTCATATGCAAGACATATATCATGTGTTCTCATATCTGAACATTCAATCCGACAAGACAAAACTTCAAAGGGTAACGACTCAATTCATCACAACAAGTGTAGAGAGGGGAGAAACATCATATGATCCATCTATGTTAACAAAGCCCATGATACATCAAGATCGTGACATCTCAAGATCGCGCGCGAGAGAGAGATTAACACATAGCTACCGGTACAAACCCTCAACCCCGAGGGTGGACTACTCCCTTCTCATCGTGGTGGCCGCCAGGATGATGAAGATGTCCATCGGAGATGATTCACCCTCCGGCAGGGTGCCAGAACAGGGTCCCGATTGGTTTTTGGTGGCTACAGAGGCTTGCGGCAGCGGAACTTCCGATCTAGGGTTATTTCTAATGGTTTCTCTATTTAAAGGAATTTTTGGCGCCGGTCTCACGTCCAGATGGGCCTATAGGTTAGCACGATACACCAGGGGCACGGGCAAGGGCCCAGGCATGCCCCTGTGGGTTGTGCCCTCTTCTGGCTCTTCTGGCCCTCCCACGAAGCTTCGGGGGTCTCTTTTGTTCCAAAAAAATCGTCAAAAAGTTTCAGCTCATTTGGAGAACTTATATTTCTGCACAAAAAAACAACACCCCGGTAGTTCTGCCGTAAACAGCGTCAGTCCGAGTTAGTTCCATGCAAATCATACCAAAACCATATAACATTATTGTAAACATGGCATGAATACTTCATAAATTATATATACGTTGAAGACGTATCACATCTCACACGGTTGGTGATAATAAACTGTGTGCGATCTACTTGATTTTTCGTCTTGATTTAAATTACACAATGGCGTCACAGCTGCAAAGGATGGTGTTTTAATTGCTAGAACTTCTATCTACAGTGAACATGCAACTATAGGGGTGTCGTCAAAAAATTGGAATTATTCACAGTTCGTTTGGACATTTTTATATAGTAACTTGTTTTTCTAGGCATTTCAGGTGTACAACTCAAAATTAAACTACATGCACATGCTCCGGTTCACAAATGGGTTGTGAAATGATATTTATGTCCATGGGTTGATGCTTACGTCCCATTCAAGAAATGGGGATGAATTTCAAACACCATGGCACCGTAGCTCTCCGGCAATCGACGTGGGTACTTCATCCGACTGAAAACCACACTACATCGGACGAAAAACCGCACTGCATCAGAAGTGTTAGAGAATTGCATGGTTTATTTTATTCAAACATAATTTTTTTAAGGACGAGAAAGTAGAGTGCACTTCACATCGGGTGTAAATAAACCACAACACTATGAAGAAGTGAACCGCATTACCTTTTTCGCTTTTGTAACAATTTTTTTACACTTATGGGATGAATAACATCATACGGCCGACCGCACTGCTTCAGAATGAAAACCACACTGCATCGGATGGGCAAGCGAGCTGCATAATTTCTTTTGTCGGACGAGTTTTTGTTGTTTTTTAATTTTTTTATGAACAAGAGTGGACCGCACTACATCGGGTGTAAATGAACCACAACACTATCAAGAAGTGAACCGCATTACTTTTTTTCGCTTCCGTAACAATTTTTCTAGCACTTACAAGATTAACAGCATCAGACGACCAACCGCACTTCTTCAGTTGGAAAACCACACTGCATCAAATGGTCAAGTAAACCGCATTAGACTTGTTGGGAAGTTATTCTTTTTCTTTTTTCCATCGTGTGTTCTGCATTGCAAAGATGAGAGTAGTTATCTGCATACGTTCTACACAGCACGAACAAGACTAGTGCACTGCACGAACAATACTAGTGCACTATAGGGGGCGGCACATATGCACTGCACGTATAATGCAAAAATGCTGAAAACACACATTGGAGGGCAAAACCCTTCAACATAAGGGGATGCATCCCACAAATCCAGGGGACATCTGAGCTGAAATTTATACTGGTGGTGCAACGAGGAACTGAAATTTTACATAGGCACTTCTCAATTACAAAGTATAAACTGCCATCGACAGTGCAATGAACGTCTCCAGCATGACATGCAAACTGCACAACACAACAAAAAACCACCATTTTTCTACTAAAAATAGCAGTAGAAAAGAACAGGCCCTCTGTCCTCGACCGCCACCACCTAAAAGGACAAAACAAACGAAAAAGCAAACTGCTCGCCCGTGCTGTTGCAACCGGTAGAGGCTTGCCGGTGAACTGCATGTGCACACCCCAGCCGTACAAAATAGCCCTTTTTTTAATACAATAGACCTCAAAATGAAAAGCATAAAAGCAATCGGGTCCATGGACTTGTGCACAGCAGAGAGAACAGAGCCGGAGCCATCATCGGGGGCTGCACATCAACCGAATTTTTTGCATTGCACATAGAGAAGAAGAGAGCTGCAGAAATGCCAAGACAGAGCTGCAGGAAGTGTTCGGGGCCACCAAAGGATTTCTATGTGAGCTGCATCCTGGATCATAGCAAAAAACACGCCTCAAAATGAACTGCACGATTTGCAATCGGGCCCCTAACAGAGCTGCATCGCAAGAGAGTTCACCTCAGGAGGGGATCAGGGGGTCGTCGGAGGGCGTGAGAGAGCACCACCATCGACGAAGCCGCTGGCCTCGGTGGCGCCGCTCGCTGGCCAAATCGGCGGCGGAAGAGGGAGAGAGTCGCCTGCGAGGGTGAGAAGTCGTGGCCGCAGATGCAGTACCACCGATGGTGGCCGTAGGTGGTGGGGATGGGATCCGATCGCGCGGGGGCACGAGGCTGCGTCCGCCGCCGGCAGCAACCACTCGAGGCGCCGCACCCATCGATTGTGTCCTGCGAGCGCCAGAGAAAGGTGGAGGAGGGTGCGGGACATGGAGCCGTCGGAGCCCCTCGCGGGGGAAGAGGCGAGCTCCAGGCCCTGGTCGCACTGGCCTCGGCGTCCCCGCGGATGGGCACGGCCACAGTGGTGGCGCTTCTCCACTGCGGCGGCGGAGGTTGCGTGACTGAGGCTGCGCATAATTGACAGCTCGGTCATTTTGTATCCGGGATTCGGCAGCTGAGGCTGCGCAGGGGGGGGGGGGGGGGGGGGGGGGGGGGGGGGGGTCCGCCATTACCGGGGGTGGCATGGGAGAAAGAGGGGGAGGGTGGCGGCGTCATAGAAGATGATGTATGGGGTTGGGGAAGATGCGTCGTCGGGGGGCAGTGGTCGGAGAAAGGTAGAGGGGTGGGGACGCCGGCAGTCGGAGGGGGCTGGGGCACGCCGTCCGGATCGGAAGGTGGGAGGTTGGAGGTGGGCACGGGATGCGGGAGCGGGAGGGAAGGTGTGCGGGAGTGGCCGGCGAAGGTGGGGAGGTTGGGCGGAGCACCAACGATGGCAGTTGGCCGGCCTGAGGGAGCGGCGGTGGGTTGGTGGATCGGGGGCTGGTGCGTGGGAGGAAGAAGGTGGATCGGGGGCTGGGGCGTGGGAGGAAGAAGGTGGAGGGGATCGGGGGAGGAGTAGGGGGAGGTGGGGTGGGTTTCTTTTTTTTGCGTGCGGTTCGGTTTGCGTGGGTTAGTCAGGGTGTTAGCAGAATAAGGAGGTGGTGTTATCAGAATAACGTCTTAAGGGGTGTTATCATAATAGACCCACCCTATATATATGTATATATAGGGAAAAGCAAACTTATGAAGCTTCTCTGTAGGGGTTCCAATCACAGACGCTCGTCTGTGTTGGGATCTGCACCCTCATCTTTCCCTCTTTGCATTTTCCAGCTTTTAGGTGGTCGATGGATAATTCCTCTTATAGCCGAAGGTGGACCACTCGGCCTGCGTCTACTCTAGTAGTGCGCAGTAGTAGTCTGCTGGTTTGGCAGCCACGGGCATGTGATTGCAGCCACATTCGGAGCCTGTCAAAAGGTTTTGGGCATCTGCTGCATGCCCTTTTTCTCTCTTTTGGACTCATGCATGAGCAACGGACACGGTCAAAAGCGAGACAATGCCCCTTGCCGCACTTTCTTTCTTGCTTGTCTTGGTCTAGCACGGCCTCTCTCTTTCCTCTCTCCCACTCTGTCCTCTCCACCTCATCTCAAGCCCGTATAGTGCATGTTCGGTCAAAGCTACAGCCACGTCAAACGGTCAAAGAGTACCTTAATACTCACCCCCTTCCTGTCTTCTCACATACGCCATCACCCGAGCACCACAACCACTACTCACTCTTCTCATCTACATTCATAATTTATTTTTACTCTCCCTCTTCCCCAGCACCACCACCGTCCTCTACGACCCGCACGACATCGCAGCTCAGCCATCCAAGCCAGAAGCCCAAGCAGGTGCATCCCGTGTGCATCTGGATGACGGGAGGAGGAACATGGGATGGAAGAGGAGGACGCCATGGATCTCGGACCCATGACTGCCATTGTGCGGCTGCAATCTCAACGAGAGGAGGACCATGAGGAAGTGGATGGTGCTCGTGGGTCTCATCCTGAGCCGAGGTTTTTTTATCTATACAACCCTTGTTTGCTCCCTTGATGTTTTAGTTGACGAAGGACGACAAGCAACAGCGACCAGATGAGCAGGAGCCGCATCAGCTACACAAGGAAAATCTCAACTCCCACGGCCTGCTGCATCTTAATGGTTTTTTAGATTACCTAGCAATCACTTTGCTCGGCTGTATTTTTCACGATCCGGTTGATTTAGTTTGGACTGAATCTAACTCTCTTCAGCGCTAAAGTGTAATGCTGATGCATTCTCTGAAATGTTCTACTTGGTGTTTCCTAATTGAAACTGAAGAAATTTCTGGACCTCTTTTGTTGTGCATGTAATTTTTTGTTGTGGTCAAAATGGTTGATGGTGATTACATTACACACAGGGATTGCTTATTTGTTGTAAGTGTCTTAGAGGGTTTTCCTAATTGAAGGTGCATAATGGCGCCTACAAATTAACTGCTTGCCTGGCCGGTTTCTTGTTTTTTTAGACAATGGCCGGTTCCTTGTTAGATCTGCTTGACAGCACAAACCGTGTATGTAGCCCATATCTCTCTGCATTTGGAGCAGCTCGGCCAACCTAATACCAACATCTATGCATATTTTCTCAAAGATGCTGGCTACCATTTCTTCAGATCACCATGATCTGAAAAATTGGGCTAGTTGTATGATGCAACTTCAGCTTCAGGTTAATGTACATAGCAAGGAAAGCTAGCTCTGGGGATTAGCTTGAGAGTGTACTTCAAAATGGAAACTCAAGTCATCGCCAAAAAAGTAGCAAATGTAGTTCGGACCAAAGCACCAGAAAGCCAGTAAATCAGAGAAACACTAATCAGAAACTACCGTCCGCTACCAGGAAATGCAAGCACTGTGGCCAAGCTGGGCACTGCGTGAGTACCTGTCTAGAATACGATGAGTACCTGTCAGGCCCAACAAATGACGGTCAACTCTCATGTACTTTGGCGTTTCACACTACCGCAAAACGTACCAAGTGTTTTTCTTCATTTTTCTTATGTGTTTTTTACCATTCCAACTCCGAATAGTACAATTTTTATCTATAATAAGCAAAAACGATGGCACATGTATTATTATTCTCCATATACCAATTGACTACGACATTTATGATTTCCCCCATTCTCAAAATATTTTTTCCCGCTGATTTATATTTATTCAGTGCCGGTATTATTTTTCATTTTGAGTTGGGGTATAATTCTCCGGATTTTCCTTTTTCGACCCACATATGTGCAGCATCACCAACAAAATCCACACGAGCACTTATTTTCGCTAGCTATGATAACCTCTTTTTGGCGTCGTAGCGTGGCCATATGATATGATGGGTGCAGCATGCATAGAGGTATCGAGCAGAATGTCATTCCTTCTGCTCATCACGGCTTTTTTTTACTCGATACCTCACGCACTTGGTACCTAGACATCTCACGCAAACTTTGTGATTTGTCTTCGTCTTACCACAAATTTGCTTAATTATGTTTATATAAGGCCGCCAAGAGATACCACACCCACACCGCTACGCATTTCAATATAGGATTTAATAAGATCATATATAAACCGGACCGAGTAGTTTTTCTTCTTCTTTGAGACGACCCGACTTTCAAATATAAATGGTGTCCCATCTCCCAGACCTGATATGCGACCACCCTTACCAGAATGAACCTCTATCACCGTACCAGCTATGTCAATCTCGTCGCTGAAGCACGCACCTCATCTTCATCCCTTTTGGTGAGCTGTCTCAACAGATTGGAGCATTGTTGACCACTAGTAACTTGGGGATCGGCTCGCAATCGTCGAATGGCGCCGGCTGGTTATGACACCCAAGAAGTCCTGCAGATATTTTGACAGGTTTTTTTTCGCCTCGTCCCACTACGCCATGGCCAAGAAGCAGATCTGAAAGTAGCTCTGTCGAGATAGATTGCCTAAGCTCATCGCAGACTCCTCGAGGTAACAACAGACACCAGCCGCCAAGTTGGACGGGTGCTCCCCGTGCATGCTCTCATCGGCGGCTACGGGGGTTTTGTTGCAGCTCTGTGCGCCACGGCGGTCCCTGTCTTCATCGATCATGCGATAGGGTGGCTAGCGGCGGCCAGGCACCGCCGGCCACACCGTTGAACGCCGTCGGCCGTGACACCCACAAGTACTTAAAAAGTTCGACGGTCTCAAGATATAATATACCTTGAGTCAACAACAAAACACAAGATTTTCTGTAAGTAGTAAAAGTGCAATGAGCAACCACACCGTCTAACATGTACAATAAGTAAAGAGCCAATGCAATTGAGTTATGATGCTTTAAGTGGTGATTAAGATAAAAGAGCATAGAAATAGATGAAAAAATAATAAAAAAGTAAAGAGCCAACTATACACATACATTACAATACTACTAAAAGGGAAGACAGAATAACGCAAGTCGGATTCATGAAGTGGAAAGGCAAAAAAACAATATGCGGGAATTATAGATACAATGTTACAGCACCACGCGATGGTAGTACCCCTACGGGAAGCGATACGGTCGCAAGAACAACGGCACAGCTACACATAATGAGGCCACCCCGGGTCCGTGAAACGGAAGATGAAGTTCTGCATGGAGAGGATGGACACGCCGACGGCTGCTCTCGGATGTCGGCGAACTCGGCGAGGATGGCTTCCTTCCGTGCGCCTGGGTCGATGCAGGGCGCGGTAATGACTAGTGCGGTGACTCGAAGGCGATTCTCCTCGTCCGACCATGGCCTATGTCAGTGTGTGCTAATGCAGTGGGGCATAACGGACGGTTGTTTCGTTTGGGTCGGAGGTAAACGACATATGGAGCACACGTTCTCCGTCGATGGGGTGTGTTGTGTTGGCTTCTAGCACTCCAACGTTTTTCACCCAAGGCTGATGTGTGCTTTGGCAGCTCCCCACCGATAACTACTAGTACTAGTACTAGTACTTGGTTAAAGTAAATGCGTAACAGAGCCTGCTGCGCGCTACAGTCCGACAGAGTGCAAGACCCGTGTTTATAAACTACTAAAGCCGTGAAATCTGGGCACGCTGTCAGATGCGTCGGCGTATGAACAGAACCTGCAGGGGCAATACGCACCAGACAGACTCGAAGTAGGTACTGCGCGCTTAACAATGACACACGGATGCGATTCTGAACTTGACCATTCGTGGTTTAAGACATGTTGACCAAGAATCAGGACGTATCATACGTGGCCAGAGGAGATCCCGTGTCGTGCGTTTTGTTTACCAGTAAACGGTGCGTCAATGATGGAGTAATTCAATGAGCAGATGTACATATAGATGTGGATAAGCAAAATCAACGTCAGCGCAATTAACTCACGCCCATTAACTAACAACGTCATCTATAGATGCCAAGTACCGTTGGTGACAACCACATATCACTTAGAGCATCTACAGCCAGGCGGCTCAACCTGTCCTCCGCCGCTCTTTGACAATGGCGAAGTTAGATGTGTGGCGCCTCCGACAGAAGAACGCCAAGCACTTCGGCTCGCCATCGAACTGTCGGAGCGCGAGGCAGCAGCAAAGGTAAAGGTGAGGAGGCACGCCGAGGAGAAGAAGCACTTGCTCCAGAGGCTAGCCAGGGTGCAGATGGACCTATCAAATGATGAGTCAGATGTCAGCGACAAATCAAGCTCCGACAACGACGACGACCCTCCCGCGACTGATGCCTATGCCGCTGACGACGACCCTCAACTACTAGGAAATACCTTATAGATAGATGTTTAGTAGTAGCGAGGGGTATAGGGTCGCACTGCTGCTAATTAGTAGTAGCGAGGGGTATATACCTTGCGCTACTACTAAGTTGTTAGTAGTAGCACGGGCTATAAACCCGCACTGCTACTAAGTGGTCTCCACCATGCCCCTCGGGACAGGTCGTAGTAGTAGCGAGGGGTATAAACCCCGCGCTACTACCAAGTTGATAGTAGTAGCGCGGGCTATAAACCCACGCTACTACTAAGTGGTCTCCACAGTGCACCACGGGACATTGCCATATTAGTAGCGAGGGTTATAAACTCGCACTACTACTAAGTATAGGGTTTTTTAAAAGCCTTGAAATCCCCATCCCCATCTCCTCCTCTGAATCCCTCCTCTCTCCCGTACCTCTCATCCTCTCACTCCATAGGCTCTCCCATGGCGCTTCTGCCCATGCGCCTCCTCCTCCATGGTGCCCAACGAGGCCGCCTCGTGCCGCTGGCGTCCAGGAGCTTGCCGGTCTTCCCCATCGCCTCCATGCCACCACACCGGAGCTCCTCACCACCGGTGACTAGCCCCGGTGCTCCCTCCATCTCCTTCCTCTCTCCCTCATTTCTCTTTTCCCTTCTCCCATCTGGTTTTACTCGCCCTCCCATGTCCATCCGTCATGCAGGTCTTCGCCATGGATGACCAGGAGCTCTCTGTCTTGGCTGCAAAGAGGAGCCCCACACTGCCGCCTTGCTCTGCCCTGGATCCGGCCCCTCTCTAGCAACGACTGCTAGATCTGGTCTGCCGCTGCGCGTCTGGGCCATTGGTGACCCCTGTCGTTAATGCATCTGCGCTACTACTACCAGTTAGCTGTAGCGAGCTAGGAGTAGCGCGGGCACCCGCGCTACTGCTAGCTATTTAACCTACGCTACTAGTAGGATTTTCCCTCATAGTGCTCCGACGGTGTTGGTCTACATGGTAGAGAACTATAGAGTGAGTGGTGGTAGATAAATAGAGAGTTAGGTAGAGAGAGCGAGAGAAAGTGGATTATTATCGGGTGTGAGAGCGGTATATAGTACAACTACATCATTGGATTTCACGCAGACCTGAGCTTACATTGTCGGAACCACGCACACCCACCCGAGGGCGCCCTTTTTTGTGCATGACAACCTTCTCTATAAGGTGGACGTTGCACCACCGACAACATTAGACACCATGTAAGGTTTTTACGCGTGCACATTAAATGAGATATTAAAAGACTAGAGGGAGAGAGAGAGAGAGAGAGAGGGAGAGAGAGAGAGGGAGGGAGGGAGGGAGAGGGAGAGGGAGAGGGAGAGATAGTTAGCTAGATATATATCACCGCAACACTTTCATTACATAAGAACCTCCGTCTTACATTGACGGAACCTTGCATACCGACCTGAGGGTACCTTTTTTGCGCACAAGAACCTTCTCTGTAAGGTGATCATTGCACCCACCGACACCATTTGATCCGTGTAAGTTTTTTATGATGCATGCACGTTAAATGAGATGTTATGGGAGAGAGAGAGAGAGTTAGCTATATATATATATATATATCACCGCAACACTTTCATTACATAAGAACCTCCGTCTTACATTGACGGAACCTTGCATACCGACCTGAGGGTACCTTTTTTTGCGCACAAGAACCTTCTCTATAAGGTGGTCATTACACCCACCGACACCATTTGATCCGTGTAAGTTTTTTACGATGCGTGCACGTTAAATAAGATGTTAAGGGAAGAGAGAGAGAGAGAGAGAGAGAGAGAGAGGGAGGGAGAGAGAGAGAGCATCAGCACAACGCTTACTTACACAAGAACCTCCATTTTACATTGTCGGAACCATGCATACCCGTACGCGGGGCACCCTCTTGCATGTTAACACGAACCTTTCATATACACCGACTGAGGGAACCCTTTCTTTTGTGCACAAGAACCTTTCTACATTACACAGAACTTTTGTTTTACATTGTCAAAACCACACATAAACGCACGAAGGCACCTTTTCTGTGTGTATGAGAACCATTTTTCTTTCCAGCAGATGTTGCACCCACACTCATCGCTGATTTTTTTTGTAGTGGCATGGCACCTTCTAATTGGCTCCATAGCCATTTACAACATAGAAGAGCGTCGTTGTATGGCTTCGTAAAACCATGTTTCTGGACGTTGCAAACGCACCCGCCTTGCCTTTTCCACTCGGACTCTAGCCTTTGTTTGCTTCGTACGTGTTGGTCTACATGAGAGAGAGAGGCTGGTAGATAGATAGACAGATAGACAAAGAGAGTGATAGAAAGTGGATTGTTATTGGGTGCGAGAGCGATATATAGTCGGAACCATTTTGCACCAGAACCTTTTCTATAAGGTGGATGTTGCGTGCACGTTAAATCAGATATTAAAGGACTAGAGAAAAAGGGAGCAAATAAGCAGAGGTATACCATCACCGCGAGGCTTACAATACAAAAGAACCTCGGTCTTACACTGGGAGGACCATGCATACCCTGACAAAGACATTGTGTTGTAATGTCGTGTCAGTTTAAAATTGGTTCAATAACGCATTCACAACATGTCACCGCATCGTTAGATTACACATAACCTACGTTTTACATGGTTAGAACCACTTCATCGCTAGATTTTACGCGAACACCCATTTTACATTATGGAAACCATGTAAACCCAACCAAGGGCACCCTGTTTTTTGTACACAAGAGCCTTTCTATAGGGTGGGTGTTGCAAAGAATCATGCAATGACAAAAGAAAAGAAAAAGATATTTCGAATTACAATCGGTTACTTTTAAGAATATGGTATTCGTCGTGGGTGTTCATGGAGTCCTCCATGACACGCCTCATGAGCTCGGCCTCCTCCTCCTTGGTCATGCGCGGTGGTAGCGATAGGGACGGGGACAGAGATGGCGTCAGCGTGAGGCCGCGCAAACGCGTACGGCCGTGCGTTTGGGGCGCGCTCAGAGCATGCACAGGACGCGGCCGCTGCGGGCTCGGAGGATGACCAGGAAAGGATTGTCATCACATGTCATGCTCGTCATGGAGCCACGTATCCCATAGCGGTGAATCTATGGCGTACTTGCGGTCACTCAGAAGATCCAGTGGGAGGCAAGCGCGGCGGCGGTCGATATGCTCACGACGAGCGCGCCCGCTCACCGACACCAGTGGGATTGGCACCCGATCTGTGGAGAGCTGCCAATTGTTGGGGAAGTGGGTATCGCTCCATGGGAGGGGAGGTGGTGTCGCCGTCTCCCAATAATGCCAACAGATGTCGGTGCCGACGTAGGGCCGTCTGCGCTGCGGGGCCTTCGCCGGTGAGATGGAAAATGTGAGTAGAGTGGGTGGTGTGGAGCTGGGGGAGCTGCCGTGACTAGAGAAGGAGCCGCCCTCATGGTCGTGCTTCCCCTTGCTGATCCAATGCTAGCTCATGGCATCAGCGAGGAGCTGGTGAGAGTGATGCGTTGGCGGATAGGGTTTGCGAGCTCGTGTCGGGGCTCGAGGAGGTAGTCGGGCATGGAAGTGGAAGGTGTGGACTGGCAGGTCCACGACTTCGACATTAAGAAGGACGACGACCAGGGTAGCTGGGTGGCTGATAGATGGGGCCCGCCACACATGCGCACTTAATTTGGGCGGTGGAGGTAGGTGGACGGCCACCACGCATCCCTAAGGCGGACGAGAAATAAGCAAGCGCTCATCCTGCCGTCTATCTGGACGTAAAACAGGAACAATTTTGCTTTGGAAATGGGGCGGCCGTACGCGGAACGGACAAATTACAGATGCGGCCACGCGTTGGGCCATGTCGTGTGTCCGTTTGGGCCAAAACGAACACACATGGACTAGATGGGATCATGCGTTGTAGTGGGCCTTAGAGCATCTACAGCCAGGCCTCTCATACACGTCGCAAACGCTCGGGTAGGCCGTCCGGTCACTGACCGGGAAAAAATCGACCCAACCAGACCTCTCAAACCGCGGACAAACGCCTGGGCAGACCGACACCCCTCATATCCAGTCCAAATATAGGGCGGATATGAGGTGGCCCGGGCGCGTCCGCCACATCAGCCCGGGCCACCGCTAGCTCACCGCGACCCCATAAAATCCTACTCCGAAGCAAACCCTAGCTAATTTCACTCCGCTCCGCCCCCCGTTCCCCAGTCCGTCCAATCCCTAGTGCCGGCGAGCATGTCAAGCACCAGCAGCCACTCTGATGGTAGCTCCGATGATGAGTTTGAGATGGCGCTCTGTATCGCGCTTGAGCACTCGCGGGTCGATACGGGCGGCAACTCTGGGTCCAGTGCGACGCTTCCTATCGCCCGTTGCCACAACGCCAACGCCGACGCCGGCCCTTCCCGCCCTGCGCGCGGATCTGCGCGGTCGGCCCAATCTGCTTTGCCCGCTGACGACCTCCTCCACCTCCGACTGCTGCTCCGCACGGGCAACGGTGGGTTCTAGTGCCCGCTTCGCCGACGCCGCGGATGCGGACTCTGGAGTCGGATTCACGTGCCGCCTGCCATGAGAGGCAGATGGCAAGGGAGACAGGGGGCCTAACGCGGCTGGGCAGTCTGCCCGCCGCCGCCGTGTGATGCCGGTGCCCGACGAGGAGGAGCGTCTCCTGCAATGGGTGTACTGTCGCTCCCTTACCACGGCGGAGACGGATGCCCGGCGGCTCCGGAGGATCAATGCCAAGCAGCTCCGGCTTGACATTGAGCAATCCGAGTGGGAGGCGGCGGCGGCAGTGGTGAAGGCGACGAGGGTGGCCAAGCTCAAGCGCAAGCAAGACCGCATCGTTCGGCGTTTGCAAGGCTACATCATCATCTCCTCCTCCTCCTTTGACGGGTCCGACTCCGACGGCTCCGACGTCGACCCACCTCCTGCTCCTGTTGCGGAGGCCACAACAGCGCTGCCGATCGGAAGGGCAAAGGGCTGACGAGGAAGTGGTGAAGCTCGCCCTCTCCTTTTATATATTCTAGTTCTAATATGTAGTTAGAATGTGTCGGATCTATGCCGGGTTGGTGATTTTTTTTGTGGTGCTTATGTGATTATTCCCGTTTGCTATCGGTTTATATGTCTGTTTCCTGTCGATTTTGATCGTTCGGTGATTTGCGTACTACGTTTGTATTAATTTGTATGGATATAGGGAGCCGGGTATGAGATACGCCGGTGTGAAGGCGCTGATTTAGAAAGTGTTCGGTCAGTGTCCGCGGACCTGTCGGACGCGTCCGTGGGTATTTGAGGAGTCGGGTTTGCAAAGTCCAGCTGTAGATACTCTTATGACCGAAATGAGCCCCAGGATACACAAAGCAGACAAAAAAATGAGAATGAGTATGTGCGTTTGACAACGTTCCACGAACAACAAGTCAATGCTCATCCCCCGAAACAAACAGCCGTGCCCTACTTCCTAGAATCCTAGTCAGAGATTGCCTGCCGCCTTTTGTCGTCGCTCCTTTGAACGTTTTCGCTGTAGCATATATCGAGGGTAGTCTGTGATCCCACCCACGAGCATCTAGAGCCAGCAACGCTTCGTCCGCGGGAAGCAATCATTCGTACGTATTTTTCCCGGCTGAATATCGAGAGATTGAGGCTTGAGGAAGATTGTGGAACAACGCCTGTTCTTAGAGAGAACCACTATAATGTATTACAGACTTGTTAAACCTTATAGAGCCATTCACTACAATGTAGTCACCCTCGCTGCGCATGTTCTGAAGCCGATTAGGTTGACGGAAATTAGATCACACCAGCATGCCTGCTACAACACTACTGGGACCACACACTTATCGGATAGTGTGCATTGCCTGAAGAGAGATTCAAGTGTTTTGATAAACGACAGTTAGCTGTCTTAATAGACGAAACGCATATACAAGACACCCTACAAACTGCACAGACAGCCTAGTTACAAGAATAAATTCAGATTGAGATTGTGAATATACTATATCTTGGGATCGATAGTGCCCGTGTCGTCCTTGAAAGTTGAAACGGAAGTGAATCTCTTCTTCCAAATCCCACATTCTACCAACCAATCGTGCCTTCAGCAACATTGGCGAAACAGAAGTTCAGTTGGCATGAAAAAGCAAAAGAAATGCACAGCCCAAAAAATGCCTTATTCTTTTTTAGAAAAAAAAATGTCTTATCGAGTACCATGCTAACAGGCACTCCATAGATGGACAGCGCCCCGCCGTATTCCTTGTGACATAGTAAGTATGAAAACTTCCTTCACATTCGCAGTCAGCGGGAGAAAAGAATTTTATGAGACCCCACCCCACACTTGAAATCGGGGAGGATAGATTAGATGCTTTATGATTTGTGAATGCCACGTGTCATCCATCAGGACGGGTCTCACCTACTTTATATGAGACCTGGTCTCATATAATTTTTTTCCGTCAGCGGGGCTAGGTTATTAGGTGGATCAAGGCGCTGGGGAAAATGAGCACACGAACGATTTTCCGGCATCGTCATACCATGGAACTGCTCCTGTCCACCCTCCAGACCATGTTGTTCCGGAGACAGTGGTGACACAGATCAGAGAGATGTTTGGAATCTCTCAAGGACTTGGGTGACAGTGGTCATCGGCACTCTCGACGGCGGCAACAATTGCGCCTGCAAACACGTCTTCACCCCCAGCTGTGCTCACGGCCAAGCACCGGCTTCCGTTTTTCCCTTGCCATCTCCCAATCCTTCCATCTCACTGACACTAGATACAAGGTGGTACAGAGATCCCACGGAGCAACAATGAGCAAGACCCGTGAATATATACAAAAACCAATAGCTGGACGGTGGCGTAAGTTAATTAGAAGTCCACACGGCTGCTTTGCGTGTTTCAGTTTGCTGACATTTTTGCGCATGCATGGCACGTCTGTTCCCTTGCAGATCGCGCATGCATGGCAGCGTCTGTTCCTTGCACATCGGTAGGCCATTACTAAATGAAGGCCAGACCCATATTCATCTCTTTTTGGCATCAACAGACCCGTATTCAACTCACATACACTAAAAAAGCCAAGTCTTACCACCACTTTTAAGCGCGACACAGCAAAAGCTACTCCTCGCAAACGGTGCCAGGCAGCGCACACCTTGCTAGACGAAAATGGCAGTTTTAAAACAATATACAAGTACACGGCGCCGTGGAACTTTTGACAAATATCCAAAATGAGCCGGTTCCAAATGCTTGCCGAAATGAGCTACTGCCACACCCTGCTCATGCAAAAAGGAACGAGGTCATTTGCCCGGACTACACCTGCAAAAGCTAGGTATTAAGCTTCCTTTTTCGGCCACTGAGTACCAAAAGGTTCGTCCCAGCTTTCCCTCACTGTTGTGGCGAAATTCAACAAATCATAAAATCAAAACCTTATCCACTCAAAAGTTCGGATTTCAAAGCAAATGAAGGGTTCTAATAACCACCAACCGAGCTAGTGTGGATAGCAAATCCATCATATATATATATATATGTGTGTGTGTGTGTGTGTTGTTGTTGTTGTTTTGTATGCAATTCCATTGCACAACACACACATCTTATTAGTAGCAATCGTATGTGTTATTATCGGTCTTCGCACATATTTGTGATTACAGACCTGTTTGTTGCGTATCACACACATCTTGTTATATTGAACCGTTTATGTTCTCTTGTCTCAACGCAAATAGTTCTTCCGAGTGAACCGCATACCGTACATCGCACACACCTTGATCTGGCTGACCATTTCTTATGTGTTGCGTAATCACAAACAGTTCATCCTAATGAACTGTATGTTGTATATCGTACACACCTTCATCTAGCTGCCCATTTCTTTTGTTGCTCCTCATCGCAAACAGTTAATTGCACTGAACCGTATGCCCTCCATCACAGACGGAACTAAAATCTGAACCGTGTTTAATGCATCTTTCATCGCAAACGTTTTGCACCTTTTTGACAGTTTTTACACCGCCGTTTGCGATTAATGCATCACACACAGTTTCATCAAAGGGTCTCTGATCGTAGTGTCGCGTTAGCAGCATCCTGCACTAGTGATGTTCCGCCACGCCGCGAAAGCATCCGACATGTCCTGCCGCGCGGCAGTAGCATCACATAGGTCCCGCCGCATCGCCGAAGCAGCACAGAGGTCCCGCCACGCCGTCGATGCAGCAGACTGGTTCGGCCGCACCGCGGAAGCAGCAGAGATGTCTCGCCACGCCGTGAATGCAACAAAGATGTCCTCCCGTGTCACGGCGGCCTGGGAAAATTTCTCGCGGACAGGCAAGGACTCTTACAAGTGCATGCATGCGATCGTCCATAGCCAGATGGATCAGATCTCCGGCTGGGCAAGGTTGCAGGAGGACATGAAAGCCTTGTTTGAATAGGCTATCAGCGTCATCTGACAACTAGGGGAGGAAAATACGAAACTCCGGGCCGAGCGCGACCTGCTGAGGGCGAAGATCGCTGGAACAGAGGAGGCCGCTGCCCTGTTGAAGGGGACGAGCGTCATCGTGAAGAAATTTATGGACGAGAATGCCATGCTCCTCATCAAGCGCAAAAGGCTAGTGGAGGAATCTGTGTATGCTGCCAAGCAGTGTATTAAGGACATGAAACTGATGAAAGAGATCATCGCCGCTTGCCACGAGACCTAGTCTCCGCGACCTGCAGCGCATCAAGAAAGTAGAGATCAGCGAGCCAGGTCATTGTATGCGTCTTCCTTCTTCTTTTACCCTTGTGTTTCGGGCATAGCCACATGTGGCTTTTTTAATTATATTCCTAAACATGTAAGACAATTATTATCCATTGTCGTCGTCCTTATATATTCATCAGTCTTGCTATAAGTCACAGTAGATGCTATATAGGTCCGTCGGATCTTACATCAAGATCCATGCAAAATTTTCTTTTCAGATTTTCTTTTTTCTCTCTTAAATCTTAGTCGAGTGAGACATAGCCACGCCATTAAATATGGGCTCGGGCGCCATTAATGGAGACCTTGGGAAAGAGGTGGGCGGCAGATGGAGGTCAAAGGGCTCTCCTCCCAATAAGCACATGCAGGGTCCAATCGCATGCCTCCCGTACTCAAATAGCTACCCTGCACGGCACCTCCTAGCTAGTAAAAGAAGGGGACGCGTGCGGCACGTAAATGGTAAGTAGAACGCCCACGGTTTCAATAATACTTGTGTTTCCGATTGTAACGTGACATCACTTGTTCCAAGATGACTTTGTTGATTGTTAATGTGTGTGCCTTCGCAAATCGGACAGCAAAATTACCACAACATGTTTGTGCCATGTCATGACACCAATCCAAGTTTCATGATTTTCATGCGTGTTTTGAACTTACACGAATTAAAAAATCAAGTTGCTCAATGTTTCTGGCCGAGCCACGACGCCCATATGTTTGAGTTTCATTCCCATTTCTTGCATGGGACCTAGAAATTTACCCGAGGACACACATGTGATTTTTCAACCAACTTTGGTGCACAAGAGCATGTGCTTGTAGTTCAAATTTGAATTATGCACATTAAATGACTAGAAACTCAATTAATGTATAGAAAAGGCCAAACAAACCCAGAATAATTCCAAAATTTATCACGACAATCATATAGTTCTATGTTGCCTATGTAAAGAAAATCAAGGGGGCAGCATATATTGTTTTGCACACAAAGGTGACACGTTCCCTCTCAGAACCACGAGGCTTCTTAAGAGAAGCTCTGGTTTGCAAGAAGCTTATACCAAAACTTGATCCAAATCAGCCAATTTTTTTACCACAGCATGTTAGTGCCATGACATGACACCATGCCAAGTTTCATGATTTTTAGGCATGTTTTAGATTTACAAGAATTTTAAAACCAAGTTTCTCAATGTTCTGGGCTGAGCCACGATGCCCAGATATTTGAATTTCATTCCCATTTCTTGCATGGGACCTAGAAATTCACCTGAGGACACACATGTTATTTTTTAACCAACTTTGATGCACTAGTGCACGTGCTTGTAGTTCAAAATTGAATTATCCACATTAAATGACTAGAAACTGAATTAATGTATAAAAAAGGGCAAACGAACCCGGACTAATCCCAAAATTTAATAGGACACTCATATAGTTTTATGTTGCCTCTGTAAAGAAAATCAAGGGGGGGGGTAGTGTATATCATTTCGCACACAAAGGTGACACGTTCCCAATCAGAACCACAAGCCTTCTTGAGAGAAGTTCCGGTTTGCAAGACGCTTATACCAAAATTTCTTCCAATTCAGCCAAGTTTTTAACCACAGCATGTTAGTGCCATGACATGACACCATGCCAAGTTTCATGATTTCCAGGCGAGTTTTGGATTTACAGGAATTTAAAAACCAAGTTTCTGAATGTTGGCCGAGTCACGACGCCCAGATGTTTGAATTTCATTCCCATTTCTTGCATGGGACCTAGAAATTCACCCAAGGACACACATCTGATTTTTCAACCAACTTTGGTGCACCGGAGCATGTGCTTGTAGTTCAAATTTGAATTATGCACATTAAATGTCCAGAAACTCAATTAATGTACAAAAAAGGCCAAACGAACCCAGAATAATTCCAAAATTTAACAAAATGTAAACTTAATTAGTATCTTCTCTATGTGGGGCATTTAATAAATGTCTATTATATATGTTTTCTACCCTATTCAAATTTAGTAAACATGACAGTTTGATGCTCTCACATATTCTATTATCGACACTATAGGGGATGTTGATTCCTATTAACTACCATGTCCTAAAGGTTAAAACAGGTACATAATCATATTCCCTATTTTGCATAGTGCACTACCAACGCCTATACGATGATGCACATTAAACTGTTGGTATGAGTTTTATGTAAACCAGTGGCTTGAAGTTGATTTTCACATCGTTTGAAATTGTGTCAATAAAGAGTTTTTAATAATATTGTTTGCTGATGTTGTTAGATGTGTGTATGAAAGATGTTTTTTCCCTCCCGTTGCAACACACAGGCATGTTTTGCAAGTGTATAGAAAAGGCCAAACGAACCCGGAATAATTCCAAAATTTAACATGGCACTCATATAGTTCTACGTTGCCTCTCTAAAGAAAATCAAGGGGGAGACAATGTATATCGTTTCGCACACAAAGGTGACACGTTCCCTCTCAAAACCACGAGGCTTGTTGAGAGAATATCCGGTTTGCAAGAAGCTTATACCAAACTTGTCCCAACTCGGCCAAAAAAATATACATATGAAAATAGAGTTTAAATTATCCCGAACATATCGCTACTAAACCAATGTACTGTGATTTGAATTCAACATAAAATGGATACAAATATTTGAATTGGAGATCGTATGGTACATGTAGTTCATAGTGAAATATGATTACTGCTATATGCATGTTTTCTGTTATCAAGATAATATTTAAATGATGGTATAACTAGACAACAATCATATTCAAATAAGGAAAATTGATTCAAATTTAGTCCATATGGTAGATGACAATATATATGTTCATAGGGTGGAGTAAAATGTTCATATAAGATGGAATATCAAAATGTACGACTACATCCATTATAAACCGCAAGGTCACCTAACGATATATTCAAATTCAACATAACGTGGATTGAAAAATTGAAATTTGAGATCCTGGCATTTGTAATCATATAAAAAGGGATATGAATCTTTCTTGTGGTGGGAATTGATTTGTTTTTTGTTGTTGTTGAGGGAAGTGCGAATTGATTTGGTATTGTACATGGTAATCTTGTTCTCCCGATTTTTTTATATTTTTCTTGTAGTTTTTCCAATGGCATTTATAGCAATATAGTAAAAGGGGACATGACTCTCTTGTGTCTTGTATGAATTTTTTTTGTACACGTTAAGTTTGTTCTGCCGAACATGGAATTCGTGCCTTGTTATCCTGGGATTTTCAAGGTTGAGATCTTTTGTCTCTTCTGTTGTGAAACTCCCGCCTCTTCAACCCGTGCCGCGCCTTGTTATCCCAAAATTTCGACACACGCAAAAACTCCCTCCTCATCCGAAATCAGTCCCGCAGCCCAGACACGCGAAATCCCCCTTCTACCCCTCAGCCGGAAATGCCACCTCGACATCGCGTGGTCAAAACCGATGGGGGTACATTTGTAACTTACCCTACATTTTGGACAAGCGCGTCCTTATGCCATGGCTCCCCACTACCTTCCCCTTCGCCCCCCCCATTCATACACCGAGGCCGCCAAAACCCGCGAAACCCCACGCTCCTCCGTCGGCCTCCCGACCGCCACGTAGCCAGAGACTCTTCCCCGACAATGTCGTCCACCACAACAGCTCATCGTCCCTCATCCACCGCACCTGATGAGGATCCGTTGTCGATCTCGTCGTCCCACCAGATCAGCGGCCCCGTCCTCCACCTCCAAGGAACTCCCTCGATGTTTGCCTCATCTATCGCGCCACCTCCATCCCCACAACACCGTCTTGACCTGCCCCACCAGAACCGCATCACCCTCACCAATTCCTCCGATGAAGCCGAGGCCTACTCGACGCCACCAAGGAGGTCTTACACTCACTACTGTATTTTATCTTTTATTCGATCTCACGGGGCTGCCGGTGCCGATTACCAAGCAGCCATGGCGGGTCTCCATCGACGGCGCTGTCGCTGGCCACTTCATCCACGGCGTCTCTCCCCCATGTCGTTGCTTCCTCGGTGATGAATTCCACACCAGCACTAGTTGTTGCTGCTCCAGCTCTCACTCGCGCTGCTGCTGCTCCGGCTCTCGCTCATGTTGCGGCTCTGTTTTTGCTATCGGTCGCGCTACTGCACTGCTCTTGCTTTTGCTTGTGGTGCTGCTCTGCTCTGCTATTGCTTTCGGTCGTGTTGCTGCTCCGCTCTTGCTCTCATTCACGCTACTTCTCTGGTCTTGCTCTCGCTCGTCCTGCTGCTGCTGCTGCACGACCTCCGACAGCTACAGGAGTTGCTGCTTTAGCACTCGCTCGCGGTGCTGCTACATGAGTTGCTCTCTGCTAGTGCATTCCCTGCTCGAGCGGTTGCTGATTAAGATCACTGCTTCTCTTCTACTAGTGCTCGAATGCCCTAAACTTCTATTGCAATGCCGTGCTACTAATTCAATCAGTTCCGATGGTAAAATTCAGTTTCGGCTGTAAAGTTTAGTTTCTTCAGTTAAGTTCAGAGTGAACAGTATTTACAGCATCTGTCGGAGCAGCCATGGCGTGGCTGATGCATTTTACATCTAGCACTTTTTGGTGTTGTATTTTACATCATCTATTGCGGATGATATTAGAGTCCCACTTCAGATTAACGTTGTCTGTCTTGTCCTGCTTCGGCCTCGCCATTGTACACGTCACCGAAGCTGCTCCAACGATGGAATCGTCCATCACAGCGAAGCAGTACCCTCGCTGCCGTATCCTGAGGCCTCAGATCTTCTTCCCCGCCTCCGACAGTCACACCAGCATCACCATCCTCCATGTCCAACCCAATGATGCTGAGGTTGACAAGGCTATGCCGAAGAGGTTGTACACTCATCGCATCACTTTGTTACTCTGCATTCGTATCGATCCCTCAGGGATCCTTTGGTTCAAAGCAGTTGCAAATCTAGAAATAACTGAATCGTGGTCAGAAAGTTAACAGGGAGAAAACTAAATGCTCTTTTGAACCACAATTTTAATCGGTTTAGCAAGATAGCCATTATATGATACTAATGTGGACCAAATCAAAGCTCACAAAATATTTTGACTGCAGGCTTCAGCCTGTTGAAGACTGCCTACTAGAATCGCCAGTGGTTCAAAGAAAAAGTGAACGAAAACATAGGAATTGGAAACTTTACTATGGTACTACTATTCGCGCATTTGGTTAGAAGGAATGGAGCAAAGCATAACTGGAGGATTTTTTTCCTTTGGTGTCTCTTTCAAAGAAAAAACTTAGGAATTTCAATCTCCACTTGGACGTCCTTTTCAAATTAATATGCATAAAGAATAGGACTAATTGCATTACTGGCATAATTAGATTCTTAATTTTTTCATTTTCACGTGGTTTGACTTTAATTTTACCATGTTTCTCCATTCTTGTGTTCTTCCAATTCATGTGAACCAAACACCCAGGTTGACAGAAATCCTATGTTTGTGAATGCTCTGTTTTGCACATGCATTCCTATCCTATTCCTGTGTTTTTGCTATCCCTGAGTTTATAGAATCCTCCAATTCTAAGGAGCCCTTATAGATTTACTTCATTTTCAGATAGGTGTCAGAGAAAACTTTGTGTGTTATGTCCTGCTCCTGCCGTGCCGTCATCCACCCCACCAGAGGTGCACCATCAACGGAAGCATTCACTACAACAGAGATCCCCCCTGCAGGCTATCTTGCGCCGCCTCAATCATCTTCCCCGTTGCTAGCAGCCATGCCAACTGCATTACCATCATCGACTGAGCAGATGAACCTGAGGACTACACAGTTCCGAAAGAGAGGTCACACTCTTTTGTGTCTGCTTACGTTATACATCGCTTATTATTACCTACTACTTTATCGTCCTGTTCACCTCTTAGACTCTGAGTCAGGTCCAAACTAATGTTCAAACTTGAGTTTTGAAACGCCTGTGGGGCACATATCGAGGTAGCAACGAATAGTATATGTCTACTATCTAGTTCATCTGGGGTCTTGTATGTGGTTCATGTTGGGTGGGAAAAAAATAGTAGATGATCCATGGTCTATCTTTTTAAACTGAAGCTATAATCTACCTACTATCATTAGTTTTGGATCTATCCACTTGTTTGCTACCATCAGTCTTGATTTCTGCATGCACCCCTTAGGCCTTACATAATCTAACTATGTTTTTTATTATGCATGTTAGTTATTGTACACAATCATACTGAACATGTAGAGAAAAAGAGAAGACCATTGCGTGGGAATATAATGTCATGCAGACGCCGCTCCATGGTGAGCGAAGTGGGGTCCCTCCTGCCATTCCAGATTGTATTCTAGAGGGAGATAACTGTTTAGAGTGGGATTCAGACAGAGCCGACCACTCCTATTTACCCCGTGAGGTGTTTCCTCTAACCTGGCAACCTGATGTTGGTCATATCATGCATATGGAGCCTCACATTGCTTACATTATACATCTTATATGTCATCAGCTTAGTTTAGATTTGCTTTGTGTGAATGCCACCTGTTTGGTTTCTTTATCATACTCCCATCATTCCTAAATATTTGTCTTTTTAGAGATTTCAACAAGTGACTACATACGGAGCAAAATGAGTGAATCTACACTCTAAAATATGTCTATATACATCCATATGTGGTAGTCCATTTGAAATCTCTAAAAATACAAATATTTAGGAACTGAGGGAGTATATGGGAATTATGCAATGTCATCTTCTTTAACCAGACATCACATACGTGAATCATGCAATGCCATCCTATTTAGCCAATCATCGTATATGTGAATTGTATCGTGCCATATTTGTTTTGATAATGTATTCCATTTGTCAACAATGTTTATACATTCATCTACTCTTCCTGTGCATCAGCCATTTGAGTCGGTCATGGGAAAATCTGGAGTGAAAACAAGGTCTTCTGAGCAGTCAATGTTACTTGTTGATGCAAATTTCTTGCTGGTTACAGATAGCTCCTCAGAGGAGGATTCAGAGACAGATGACCAGTCATATTCCCCCTGAGGTGCATGCTCTAACTTGGCAGGGTTATATTGCTCATATCATGCATATGGTGTCTTCCATTGCCATGCCATCTGCTTAGATTAGACATGCTTTGTGTGAATGCCTCATGTTTGCTTTCTATACCAGATATGTGAATTATGCAACGCCATGTTTTCAGCCAGTTATCATATATGTGAATTATGTACCACCATGTAGCCAGGCATCATATATGTGAATTATCTCATGCCATCCTTTTTTTCATTACGTTTTCCATTTGTCGACAATCTGTGTATATTGAACTACTCTTCATGTGTATCAGCCATTTGAGCCAGTTATGGAAAAATTAGGAGTGAAAACAATGTCTTCAGAGCAGCCAATGGTACCTATTGAAGCATATATCTCGATGGTTACAGGTAGCTCCTCAGAGAAGGATTCAGAGACAGATGACCAGTCCTATATCCCACCTGAGGTGTATGCTCTAATTTGCAATGTTTATATTTCTCATATCATGCATATGGTGTCTTGCATTGCTTAGATTAGACATCATATGCACAATATTCAATTCCATCTGCTTAGTTTAGAGATCATACATGCGAGTGCTAGCTGCTTAGTATATGAATCAGTTATGTCAATATATCATGCCATCATGTATACTTAGATAACATGTATGTGAATTATTTCATCCCAACCTATTTTAGAAAGACGTCATATAGTTTTGTCATGTCATCCTGTTTTGATACTCATCATATGTTGAATTATGCCATAATATCATGTTAAGTTATCCATCATATATCTGAATTGTGTCATGCTATCCTGTTTAGTTAGCCATCATATATGTGAAATTATGTCATGTTGTCCTGTTTGGTTAGACAACATATATGTGAATTACCACATCTGTCTATCATACAATGTTTGTACGTTCAATTTATTTTCTTGTTTATCAGCCATTTGAATTGGAGGGGGTGATGGCAGTATCCAAGGGAGCAAAAACCCGTTCTTCACAAAAGACGGTGCTACCCGTTGATGCAGATAGAACCATGGTTGTACTGGCCCACGAACTAGCCCCACCACACATAATCGAGACTCCTCCAGATTGCACACTTACACCGTTGGACAGAGAACCAGCTACAACCCATCTAACACCAACCCCAGTGGATAGTAACCCACTTCTAGTTGACACAACACCATGTCCACCACAGAGTACCCCCACACGAGCAGTTTGTAAAGCAACTACAGTGCCCAAAGCACGAAGGCCACCACAGCGAACCCAAACTCCACATTTAAAGTAGTATAACAACTGTTCTCAGGTCAGATTCTATAGCTATGGTCCATACTCCTTTGTTGTTGCATCACTGTATTTACTCATATCAACTACTTTCGAATTTGAAGGATCCAATTAAAACTCCAATGGCGCAACAGGTATGTTTTAAACCTATTTCTTTAACTGGATTGCTGTTCTAACTTCTTGATCTATGTTGATTTCAGTTTCAATTGTATAAACAGTTATGTTCTCATGTGATCCACATTACAAGTGTTGCCAGTGTTGTGTAGTTTCTCACACTTATATTTTGTCTATGCTGCTGGGTCTTAAAAATATATGATTTGAACTGTGTCTCGATCTTGATTTGGCAACATAAACTAGAATGATATTGACAATACAGTGACCATAGTACAAATATATATGTTTGTTTCATGCTATTATCCTTTCCACCTTACTACTGAACCGGTTTACCAAAATGAGTTTCTTATACTACATGCTAAACTTGTGATGTGTCTGCTTGTTTCTCTTGTAGAATCGAACAGAATATTGGAGAAGAGCACCCCACTATACAATGGTAGAGAAAGTAATGCAGATAAGGTTCACGATAGTGAGACAACCCTGTTAGTCTTCGAGAAAGGTGATAAAAACAATCTTGTAGACAGTGAGACAACCCCACAGTCCTGCATTGATGTAGTGTTCGAGTTACTGGCTAGTACCGCTCGCACAAGCTCTTCAAACTCGCTGCCTGAATCACTTCGGCTTCTTCAGTCTCAGCTACAAGCTGAAAGGCATCAGTCAGTTGTGCTACAGCAAGAAGCCGAATGACTGAGGATGTCCCTGCAGAATTCGGATGCATACTTCCTGGTGCAACAACAAGCGCTGGAGGATTTAAGCGCCAAACAAGAGAAAGTTAATAAGCTTGCTAAGCATCTTGCCAGCATTATGGGTACCAAGGATATTGTTTCTTGATCTCTTCTGAAGTGGTTTCAGTTCTGGACTTGTTTTGCTGCGGCGTTTATTTGCACTGGTCGCCAACTTTGACAACCAGTGTATGTGATATTGCTGCTTTGTTCCCTATATTTGCACTGGTGGCAAACTTTGATGCCCCGTGGATGTAATATGTGTAATAGGCGTGATAGCCTAGCGTAAGTTGCTTGCTTATTTATTTCCTTGTTGTCTTGTTTATTTGTTTGCTTGTAGTCAGTGCAGTTCTTTTTCCGCAGTTTGCTAGTGGCCGCAATAACCAATTTATTAAAACTAGGCCACATTAACCATGGGCTACATATTTACTGTAGTGACCATGGGACTACTACGGGCCGTAGAAAGAATGGGCCTTCTACGCGTCGTAGAAACAACGGGCCTTCTACAGGGCATAGCATCAATGGGCCTTCTACGGGGCGTATGATCGATTGGCCAAACATGGGCCAATAACGGACTGCATTATGAGCTGTAAACGGGCTAGAGTTGGAATCACCCGTTCATGGTCCGACCATAACGGACTGTCGTTAAGTGGTCGTATTTGATGACGCTATGAAAACAGCCCAACTGATTAACGGGCCACAGACGGGCCGACTGTAACCACAGGCTGAATTTGGCCCACAAGCAGAAAAGGCATGTAACAGGCCATATGTAACCGAATGCTGGAAAGAATAAAGAGTAAAATGCATCATAGGTCCTATAACTATCCGTGGTGTGTCACTTTAGTCCTATAACTATCAAAGTGCAGATTTGGGCCACAAAACTATTTTGAGTTGTTCAGTGCAGGTCCTATGGTCACCCCAGGAGTGATTGTTAGCTGACGTGTCACCTGGACCAGTGCCACAATGACCCAGGGCGTGTGGTGGAAGATTTCCCGCCATTGGTGGTTGATACATTTTGCAATTTGGTCCATCAAACTGTTTTCTCTCCAGCCGCAGCCCTCCTCTCTGCAATCTCATCTCTCTTTCATCAGTTCTGCCATGTTTGGAACAAGCTCGACGGCAGCAAGATGTAGCAGGAACAAGCCGGTGTGGCAAATGATCATGCAAATGACAAATGAATATACATTTCACACCCTCTCTCTAAGATTACAAATGATAAATGAGACTTGGTCTGAACAATCATAGAAGATAGAAATGATGTTGCAACTTAATAGGAAAATATATAGATGAGAATTTCCACAATTCCAGGAAGTAGCACATCAGATTGTCATTACATAAAGAGTGCTCTTACATAAACATAGATACACACTAAAGCTTGCAACTATGTAATGTGGTACTGGGTTGCACTCTACATGATGCAGTACCACATTACATAAGTAGTACCTCCGTCCAAAATAAAGCCTTCAATTTGTGAAGGCCCTAACCATCTCTATCTATCCAAAAGAAACCAAACTCTATCCAAAAACAAACCAGGTTCTCTCCAATAGAAGGCATGTCCACTTCATCTTCTATTTCTTCTTCCTAGGAATAACATTCTCCTTCTCCGTGATCTTCTCCTTCCTTTTCTTCTTCTTTGCTGCTACATGGATTATAGTTGTGGTCTGCTTTGTCACTGGTAGATCCTCTATTTGGCTTGCAAGAAATTGATTGTCAGGAAGAGATCTTGGTGCCTGGGATTCTTGGGACGGCTGTGACTGCAAATGTGAAAACATGTGTTACATTAGTTTTGGAATAGGATAGTTTCCATGAGATTTACAAAAGTTGAAAAGAACTTACGGATTGCATCAGTATGTCGAACACAGACATGTTCTGCTCCCACACTTGTATTACACTAGATCCAACCACACTTGCAGAAGATGTGGTCTACAATTCCAGAGTAGTTTTGGATTTAAGTTAGCAACTAACTAACTAGAAGTAACATAAAGGAAATTATCTAGTAATTGTTACCTGATCAGTTGAACTAATCCTTCTCTTCACCGGTAATTTTGTGTTTTTGGCAATATGCCTTGGAATTGAGTTTTGTCCTTGAACTGCCTCACCTTGCTGCACTTGCCCTGCCTCTCGCTGCTCCCCTTGCCTTGCCTCATCTTGTTGCTCCTGTCTACCTTTTTCAGGGCAAGTTCTTTTATTATGATCAACTGACCTACAAATACTGGAGTGATAAACCGCACCATGCTTGCTCAACTTTCCTTCATCAGTCTCTATAGGGTTCTTCTTTCTTTTATTGCTATTCTTTTATTGCTAGGCCTCCCAACATGCTTTTCGTATAGGGGTGGCAAGATTGGAGCAGCATTCATCTTTTCCCACTCTCTTGGGTCTCTGCAAGGCATAATAACTTCACCATATACTTTCTTGAATGCTGCAATACTATAGCATGGAGAGACAACATTCTCTGGTTTGATTCTTTCACCTCTGAGACAAGAGATGCCATGTCTACATGGTATGCCTGTTAGCTGCCAAGCTTTGCATGAACATGTGTATTTGTTTATGTCAACCTTGTACTTGCCTCTGAGTCCCAAGCCAGTAAAGATGCCTTTGCCAGAAGGCAATGCCTGACAATTATTAGCCATTTTTGCATTCTTATCAAGTATCTTTTTGATCTTAGGACAAATTATTCCACACCACTCTTCACTTTCCTTGTTCTTGCTATAAAACCTTGTCGACAATTGATTTTTGAACATGCTCATGACAGGCAGCTCTCTAGCATCAAGTATCCACCTTCATTGAAAAGAAACAAATCAGTTCAGAATGTAAATTCAAACCAGATATATCCCCGACATAGCAGCCAGATAGTGCACTATGTAGAACTAGAATGGAAAAATATATACCAAAATATATTAGAATGGAAAAAGCGATAGGAAACTTACTTATTAAAGACCTCACAATTATTGTTTAGTAGCAGGTCACACTTTGGTAATTCTTGGAAAAAGGCCCTGCACCAGGAACTTGGCGTCGTGGTCCTAATACTAACAATAGAAAGGGGGTAGGTATGGAGAGGCGAGATCTCAGCTATGGTGAAGGTGTACACACAAGATTTACGAGTTTAGGCCCTTCGCAGAGGAAGTAATAGCCCTACGTCTCGGTGCCCGGAGGCGGTCGACTGGATTATATGTGTGTGGTGTTATGGGGAGTGCCAACCCTTGTCCCGGAGGAGGGGAGTGGCTTATATAGAGTGCGCCAGGACCCCAGCCATCCTCCATTACAAGGGGCTTAATGTGCATAAAGTAGGGACGTTACTGATAACGCCAGCCATAAGTACTATTAATGACCTTAAAGACCATGGAGTGAATGTCTGACCGTTGCAGTTCCGAGTGACTCCTGGCCTTCAGTAGGTCGAGTGATTCCTTATATGGTCGAGTGACAACAGGTAGGAGGGGTACCCGAGTGATATGATTGGTCGAGTGGATTGCACTCGACGCCTTTAACTGGGGGTTCTTTGTTGTCTCTTGGACTGCTTATCTTCTAGGGTAGTGACCTTGGGTAGGGCGTATAGGTCAGGCCTATGACCCTACCCCAGGTCTGTATCCTCATCAGTAGGCCCCAAATGGATTAAGATTCGGTGGATAGTAGGTTGAAGTTGAACTTGTTCCGAGCTTTGCGTCTCGCGAATGTTTTACGCAGGACGGAACGCTTACGTTGGTACTTCAGCTTCGATTCAGTCGCCTTGATCCATTCAAAGAGTTGTCGACTAAACTTGTAGCATCATCCGCCGAGTGCTGTCTTGGGGTGCAGAATCTTTTGCGCGATTGATTGCAGTGTATCCCGGATTTCAGAGGATTCGAAATTTTAGGGAAGCGCGCGGGATGGGGCGTGCCGAAGTAAGCGGGGCGGATAAACAACAACGCCTTGATCTCCGCGCCATCTTTTTCACCATGTACATCGCGTGCGACTGTTGTGGGATTTGACAGGATCGCCCGGTCCCACGCGTCAGCCACTCGGAAGCGGCCCTTTATAAGGCGACGGAGCCGAGGCGTCTACACAGCGCACGTCTGTTTTTCTTTCTTCTTCCTCTGCTTCTCCACTGCATCCGGCTCCTCCGCTCTTGACGTTGCCGCTCCGCCACCATGGTGAAGGACAAGACGGCGGTGCTGGAACACGCGAAGAAGGCGACGGGAGCGGCGAAGGGCAAGAAACAGAATCGCGGGTCGTCATCACAATCGGGGCTACCGCCATGTTGGATCCAGGGTGATTGGATCCGGTCTTCGCTCCGGCAGGAAGATCTAGATGAGCTGGTGGAGTCCGGGCTAATCGCCAAGGGTGCGGTAAGGCTGCCTGAGGGGGAGATGGAGCCGCAGCCTCGACCGGGTGAGTGTGTACTACTCGCCACCCACGTTGACCGGGGCTTCTCGCTTCCTCCACACCCCTTCTTCCGGGGCTTCTTGAACTACTTCGGTGCCCAACTCCATCATTTTTCTCCCAATACCATCACGTACCTTGTCGCGTTCGTGTCTATGTGCGAGAACTTTCTGGGGTGTCGACCGCACTGGGATCTTTTCAAACATATTTTCACCATCCGTTCTCAGACGGTAAAGAAAGCGAACACGAGTGATGAGAAAACCCATGTCATTCAGATGTGTGGGGGTTTGGGTATCCAGAAGAGGCAGAGGAGTTCTTTCCCTTCCATGACTCTTCGTGAATCGGTTAGGGGCTGGCAGTCGACCTGGTTCTACTGCCAGGACCTCCCAACCCCAGGTCAGTCGATCGGCCTTCCCCACTTCACTTTTAACCATGTCCAGACTCCTTCCTCGCTGAAAGTGACTGCTGCTGAGAACGTGGAGACGAAGATGTTGGTTGAGAAAGTGGTCCAACTAATCAATGAGGGTGTCACTGGCATGGACCTGCTGGAAGTATTCCTCAGTCGACACATTCAGCCCCTTCAGGCCTGTGACCATCCCATGTGGCTGTACTCTGGGGCTGACGACACTGCTCATGTTCATCCACAGGAAGTGCCAGCCAAGACCGTGGCCATGTGGTTGAAGAGCATGACAGGCAACAAGGACAACCCCAGAGGAGCCAAGAGAGTCGTCTCCTTCAGGGATGACAATCAGCCCGACAAGGTATGTTCTTCATTTTGACTGTCTTTGCATATACATTCCTACTTCTCTTGAGCTCGACTGACTTTTACTCGACTTCTTATCTTGTAGGTTTTTACTGACATGTATTTGATGCCCAACGGTGAACAAGTCCTAGAGCAGGGCCAGGAGGGAGAGGCCAGTGCGGAGGAGAGTGGTGAATGGGAATCTTCGGATGAAGAAGAAGAGGAGGAAAGCGAGGAGTCAGACGATGAGGAGGCGGTCGACTTGCCGCCGCGCTCTGAACGCTGATCCAAGCAACACCATGACCCGGCAAGCGGGCGTGGAAAGAACGTGGCTCCAAGGACCCCAAACGCAAAAGCGCATTCGGACATTGACTCCGGAGCCAGCGGAGAAAGTCGCCAAGCAGCCCAAGGTTGCTCCTCCAAAGACCCGGAAGACTTTTCCGAGGATCAAGATGGACGTCCCTGTTGCTTCAGGGTGAGCATCTTTCTTGCATTTATCTAGGCCGAATGATATTTCTATTCTGGCCGAATGGATCATGTATCTTTCTAGCCCAACCTCTGCTACAACTGGCATGGATATTGACAAAGCTCCAGGAGATGAGGAGACCAATGATGTGGCTACTTCCCGAGCTGGTAAGCCCGTTCGACCAGAACTTATTTAGTCGATTGAGTTATCGGTCAGCTGAATTTCTAATGTTTTTCTTTCGCTGCAGTTCCACGAGACATCGTCGTGCTTCCTGATGATGATGAAGAAGAAGCGCCTCTACAGGAGAGGAGGAGGAGAGGCGGGGGCTCAAGCAAGAGAGGGCTTGAAGTTCAAGTCCCTCAGTCGACGCCGGTGCTTGAGGCAGTGGTCGAGCAATCCGGAGACCTAGTTCGGACCAAGGTCACATTCGCCAACCCGCTCACGACTGATCATCCGCCGGGGTCGACTGCTCCGGCTCCTGCTGCTCCAGTGCAACTCCACACATCTGACCCAGTAGCTGCTTCGACCGCCTTGGAGCCATCACTTTTTGCTACATACCAGACCCCAGATGACTCGCCAAGTGCTGCCAGGGAGGCTCTTCGCTAGGTGAACCTTGTTATGGAGCGGGTGAAGGTGATGCTCGAGGCCAGCCAGGTGGCCTATAACGCCAGCACAGCTCTGCAGACCAATGTTAAGGTCAGTGAACTCCCGACTGATCTTTTGAATGTTGTTCTATATCTGATCACCCACTGGGATGTGCCTGTTTTTAGAGTTTAGGAAACCTTCCACTCCACTCGACTCGTGCTGAGTCTTAGTGTTCTGTCTGAACCAGTGGGGGCACGTCGAGTGCACCCACTGGGTGTAGTCCCCGAGACCATGGTTGATTGCTGGCAGTCGGCTGAGGTCTTAGAATCTACTTCTTTTTTTGACTCACGCTGGGCGGACCATGCTGAGTGTTGATCTAGATCAGTGGGGGCATGCTAAGTGCACCCACTGGGTGTAGTCCCCGAGACTACTATTGAATATTTGATTTAGCAGTAGTCTTAAAGTTACTTTCACTGTCATTGTCTTTTATTTTTGTCGACTGATATATCTCTCTCGCTGACTGCAGAGGTCTTGTGATCTTGGAGCTCGGCTTTCTGAGTTAAACAAGATGCACATCAGCCTCAAACTTGATCTTGAACTGGCAAAGAAGAACCTCAAGACTGCTCAAGAAGAAACATCCATCATGGGAGGTAACCAATCGACACTTGTCCACCCAGTAGCTCGTTCCTTTTAGTGTTTTTTCTTTCAGTCTCTTTGAACCGAGTGACTTCACACAAGCAGATGTGCGTAGTGAAAACCGTCAGCTTCAGGCTCGTCTAAAGAGTGTTGTTTCTTTAGAGAGAATGAAGGAAGCTCTAGAGAAGAAGGATTAGGATCTTGCTGCTGCTCAGAAGGAAGCACAAGAGAAGACAGTGCTTGCGGACAAGAAGCTGGCTTCGGTCGGCAAGTTGGAAGAGGAGAACACGAAGCTGAAGACTGCCATCTCTAATGCCAATCGGGAAGTTGAGCAACTAAAGAAGGACAAGGAGAACCTGACCAATGAAGTTGGAGGCCTCAGAGCCAGGACAGGCGAGCTGGAGTCATATCTGGAACAACTTGCCGCAAAACTAGTCCTGAAGCTTGAAGGTACCGCCGCTCGACTGGTTAGTTACCGTCGACTGAAGTATCTTGTTATATTGTCAACTCACTACTTTCCCTGATTGTGTAGAACTTTGTCAGGATTTTGAGGCTGAGACCGGGCGGGTCGAGACAGGTCTCGACCCCATCAATTGTCCTGTGAAAGATGACGTTGCGATGAACTTGCTGCGGTTGGAATCACGCTTGGACGGCGCTGTTGCTTATTTGGCTCGACTGACGGCGGCGATGACTCGGGTTGACGCTGAACTCTGGCCTCAGGCGGAACTTTCACAAGATCTCGAGTTGCTGATGACTCGACTAAATCAGATCCCTGGCCGAGTGCATGATGGAAGAAGTCGTCCGCTCGTTGTGGCACCGACGTCGCCCTATCATTGGTCCGAGTGCAATGCAAGGACGCTAGAGAAGAAAAGTTGGCAGCACTCAAGGTTGTGAACACAAATAAGCACACCTTCCAGTCCTTCATGCACACCTTCCTTGAGGCTGCCACTCGAATTGCAGACAGCATTGACCTTGACAGCTTCTGTGATCTAGCTAGCCCTTCTCCTGCCGAGTGATCGAAAAACATTATGCTTCACCTTTATTTGCCTCGGAATGCCGAGTGATTTTGTAATCGTTAAAACTCCTTAGGGCCCGACGCTCGAGCACTTTAATCCACGGTTTGGAACCTTTGGATCTATCTGAACTTGGTTTATCTTTGAATATGTTGTGTTTATCTTCGAGTGGAACTCGTTCTTCACTCGGATTGGTTCTTGTACTTTTGATGCAGCTTCTGAGGAAGAGGCCGCAGTTGACCTGTTGGACGAGCCTTGAGCAGCATTGATCAGCTCATCAGCGAGGCACTCAACAATGGTCTTGATGTTTCTGAAAGCAGCTCGCCTTGGCACCAGCTGTTGGATGAGCCTTTGGCAGCATTGATCAGCTCATCAGTGAGGCACTCAGCAATGGTCTTGACGTTCCTGAGAGTGGTTCGCCTTGGCAGTACGCACAATCTCGTCCTTCTTCTTGATGGTGCAGCCCCGGGGAGGGGGTCGTGGTCGACCACTCAGTAGGATTTTTCACGCTTAGGCGAGTACAGGACTGCAGCTAAGCCCCCGAGTGTGAGGATTGCTCACCACTCGGTAGGGTTTTTCAAACTTAGGCGAGTACTAGACTGCAACTAAGCCCCCGAATGTGAGGATTGCTCACCACTCGGTAGGATTTTTCAAACTTAGGCGAGTACGGGACTGCAGCTATGCCCCCGAATGTGAGGCTTCCTCACCACTCGGTAGGATTTTTCAAACTTAGGCGAGTACTGGACTGCAACTAAGCCCCCGAGTGTGAGGATTGCTCACCACTCGGTAGGATTTTTCACACTTAAGCGAGTACGGGACTGGAGCTAAGCCCCCGAGTTTGAGGATTGCTCACCACTCGGTAGGATTTTTCAAACTTAGGCGAGTACTGGACTGCAGTTAAGCCCCCGAGTGTGAGGATTGCTCACCACTCGGTAGGATTTTTCAAACTTAGGCGAGTACGGGACTGCAGCTAAGCCCCCGAGTGTGAGGCTTGCTCACCACTCGGTAGGATTTTTCAAACTTAGGCGAGTATTGGACGGCAGCTAAGCCCCCGAGTGTGAGGATTGCTCACCACTCGGTAGGATTTTTCAAACTTAGGAGAAATGGATTCACAGCTAAGCCCCCGAGTGAGAGGCTTGCTCACCACTCGGTAGGATTTTTCTTTTCAACTTAGGCGAAGCGGATTCGCGAGTAAGGCACCCACTGGGGGATTTAGAACATGTAAACAATGAGCAACAATCATTCAGTGGACTATAAAATCGTGTCTTTGATAATCAAACTAGAAGGTATTTCTTATTACATCTCAACAGTCTGAATGCTTAAGAGTAAAAGGGGCGGAGCAGCTCCGCATTCCAAGCATGTGGCTCGTCTTTATTGTGTTCGACGTTGAAAAGGAGATATGCTCCATTGTGGAGCACTTTGGTGACGATGAAGGGGCCTTCCCAAGCAGGAGCGAGCTTGTGTGGTTTCTGCTGGTTGATACGTCTCCAACGTATCTATAATTTTTGATTGTTCCATGCTATTATATTACCCCTTTTGGATGTTTATGGGCTTTATTTTACACATTTATATCATTTTTGGGACTAACCTACTAACCAGAGGCCCAACCCGTATTGCTGTTTTTTTGCCTATTTCAGTATTTCGAAGAAAAGGAATATCAAACGGAATGAAACCTTCGGGAGCGTGATTTTTGGAACGAACGTGATCTAGAGGACTTGGAGTGCAAGTCAAGAAGCAGCCAAGGCCTCCACGAGATAGGAGGGCGCGCCCCCTGTCTAGTGTGCCCCTCGGGCGGCCACCGACGTACTTCTTCCTCCTATATAAGCCTACGTACCCCTAAAACATCCAGGGAGCCACCGAAACACAATTTCCACCGCCGTAATCTTCTGTATCCGTGAGATCCCATCTTGGAGCCTTCGCCAGCATTCTGCCGGAGGGGGAATCGACCACGGAGGGCTTCTACATCGACATCCTTGCCCCTCCGATGAGTTCTGAGTAGTTTACCACAGACCTACGGGTCCATAGTTATTAGCTAGATGGCTTCTTCTCTCTTTTTGGATCTCAATACAATGTTCTCCCCCTCTCTTGTGGAGATCTATTCGATGTAAACTCTTTTTGCGGTGTGTTTGTCGAGATCCGATGAATTGTGGGTTTGTGATCAAGTTTATCTATGAGAAATATTTGAATCTCCTTTGAATTCTTTTATGTATGATTAAGTTATCTTTGCAAGTCTCTTCGAATTATTAGTTTGGTTTGGCCTACTAGATTGATCTTTCTTGCCATGGGAGAAGTGCTTAACTTTGGGCTCAATCTTGCGGTGTCCTTACCCAGTGACAGAAAGGGTTGCAAGGCACGTATTGTATTGTTGGCATCGAAGATAAAAAGATGGGCTTTATATCATATTGTTTGAGTTTATCCCTCTTCATGTCATCTTGCTTAATGCGTTACTCTGTTCTTTATGAACTTAATACTCTAGATGCAGGCAGGAGTCGGTCGATGTGCGGAGTAATAGTAGTAGATGCAGGCAGGAGTCGGCCTACTTGTCAAGGATGTGATGCCTATATACATGATCATGCCTAGATAATCTCATAATTATTCGCTTTTCTATCAATTGCTCGTTAGTAATTTGTTCACCCACCGTAATACTTATGCTATCTTGAGAGAAGCCACTAGTGAAACCTATGGCTCCCGGGTCTATCTCTTATCATATTTGCTTCCAATCTACTTTTATTTGCATCTTTACTTTTTGCATCTATATTATAAATACCAAAAATATATTTATCTTATCATACTATCTCTATTAGATCTCACTTTCGCAAGTGGCCGTGAAGGGATTGACAACCCCTTTATTGCGTTGGTTGCAAGTTCTTTGTTTGTTTGTGTAGGTGCGTGGGACTTTTGAGGAGCCTCCTACTGGATTGATACCTTGGTTCTCAAAAACTGAGGGAAATACTTACGCTACTATTGATGCATCACCCTTTCCTCTTCAAGGAAAACCAACGCAAGCTCAAGACATAGCAAGAAGGATTTCTGGCGCCGTTGCCGGGGACGCTTCCACCAAGTCAAGTCAAGATTCGACCTCCCGCCAACGTGCGATTTCTGGCGCCGTTGCCGGGGAGGTCTTCGCTCAAGTCAAGACATACCAAGTACCCATCACAAACCCATCTCCCTCGCATTTACATTATTTGCGATTTGCCTCTCGTTTTCCTCTCCCCCACTTCACCCTTGCCGTTTTATTCGCCCTCTCTTTCCCAATCTCCTCCTCTCTTTCGCTTGCCTTTTTCTGTTGCTTGTGTGTTGGATTACTTGTTGCCATGGCGCAAGATAATACCAAATTGTGTGATTTCTCGAATACCAATAATAATGATTTCCTTAGTACTCTGATTGCTCCTCTTAATGATGTTGACTCTTGTGAAATCAATACTGGTTTGCTGAATCTTGTTATGAAAGATCAATTCGCCGGCCTTCCTAGTAAGACGCCGCTACTCATCTAAACAACTTTGTTGATTTGTGTGATATGCAAAAGAAGAAAGATACGGATAACGATATTGTCAAATTGAAGTTGTTTCCGTTTTCACTTAGAGATCGTGCTAAAGTTTGGTTTTCGTCTTTGCCTAAAAATAGTATTGATTCTTGGAACAAGTGCAAAGATGCTTTTATCTCTAAGTATTTTCCTCCCGCTAAGATTATCACTCTTAGGAACGATATTATGAATTTTAAACAACTTGATCATGAGCATGTTGCCCATTCTTGGGAAAGAATGAAATTGATGATTTGCAATTGCCCTACTCATGGTTTGAATTTATGGATGATCATACAAAAATTTTATGCCGGTTTGAACTTTGCTTCGAGAAATCTCTTAGATTCAGCCGCGCGAGGCACGTTTATGGAAATCACATTAGGAGATGCTACAAAACTTCTTGATAATATTATGGCTAATTATTCTTAATGGCACACCGAAAGATCTTCTAGTAAAAAAGTGCATGCTATAGAAGAAATGAATGTTTTGAGTGGAAAGATGGATGAACTTATGAAATTGTTTTCTACTAAAAATACTCCTCTTGATCCCAATGATATGCCTTTGTCTACTTTGATTGAGGATAATAATGAATCTATGGATGTGAATTTTGTTGGTAGGAATAGTTTTGGAAACAATGCTTATAGAGGAAACTTTAATGCTAGACCATTCCCTAGTAATTCCTCTAATAATTATGGAAATTCCTACAATAATTCTTATGGTAATTTTAATAAGATGCCCTCTGATTTTGAGAATAGTGTGAAAGAATTTATGATTTCTCAAAAGAATTTTAATGCTTTGCTTGAAGAAAAATTGCTCAAAGTTGATGATTTGGCTAGGAACGTTGATAGACTTTCGCTTGATGTTGATTCTCTTAAACTTAGATCTTCTTCTCCTAAGCATGATATCAATGAGTCTCTCAAAGCAATGAGAATTTCCATTGATGAGTGCAAGGAAAGAACCGCTAGATTGCGTGCAAAGAAAGATTGCTTTATAAAAGCGTCTTCTTCTAGTTCCCATGAAAATAATGATGAAGATCTTAAAGTTATTGATGTGTCTCCTATTAGATCTTTGTTTTGCAATATGAATCTTGATAATTATGGGACTGATGATGAGTCAACTTTGCCTAGAAGGCGTCCCAAGAATTTAGAGTTTTTAGATCTTGATGCTAAATTTGGTAAAAGTACGATTGGAGAGGTCATGACTTTATATAGCATTGAACCCACTATCTCGGATTTCAAGGAATTTGATTATGATAATTGTTCTTTAGAAGGTTGTATTTCCTTATTGCAATCTTTGTTAATTCTCCTCATGCTTATAGTCAAAATAAAGCTTTTACCAAACATATTGTTGATGCCTTGATGCAATCTTATGATGAAAAACTTAATTTGGAAGTTTCTATACCTAGAAAACTTAATGATGAGTGGTAACCTACTATAAAGATTAGAATTAAAGATCATGAGTGTTTTGCTTTGTGTGATTTGGGTGCTAGTGTTTCCACGATTCCGAAAACTTTATGTGATATTCTAGGTTTCCATGATCTTGATGATTGCTCTTTAAATTTGCACCTTGCGGATTCCACCATTAAAAAGCCAATGGGAAGGATCAATGATGTTCTCATTGTTGCAAATAGAAATTTGGTGCCCGTAGATTTTATCGTTATTGATATAGATTGCAATCTTTCTTGCCCTATTATTCTTGGTAGACCTTTCCTTAGAACGATTGGCGCGATTATTGATATGAAGGAAGGGAATATTAGATTCCAATTTCCATTAAAGAAAGGCATGGAGAACTTTCCAAGAAAGAAAGTCAAATTACCTTATGAATCTATCATGCGAGCTACTTATGAATTTAGTGCCAAAGATGGCACTACTTAGATCTATCTTCGCTTTTATGCCTACCTAGGGGCGTTAAATGATAGCGCTAGTTGGGAGGCAACCCAATTTTCTTTGTGTTTTTTGTTTTTGTTCCTGTTTTGTAATAAATCTTGCATCTACCTTCTGTTTAGATGTGTTTTTATCTTTTAATTAGTGTTTGTGCCAAGTAGAACCTATAGGATAACCTATGATGATAGTTGATGTGATTCTGCTGAAAAACAGAAACTTTGCACGCACGAATTTAGTTTTGTTAAATCACAGAAACATGCTTTTGCGTTGATTATTTCCGATGCTGATCAATAAACAAATTGTCCAGGACTTCCTATTTTGGTAGGATTTTTAGAGTTCCATAAGTTTGTGTTAGTTACAGATTTCTATAGACTGTTTTGTTTTTGACAGATTCTGTTTTTCGTGTGTTGTTTGCTTATTTTGATGCATCTATGGCTAGTAAAATAGTTTATAATCCATAGAGAAGTTTTAATATAGTAGGTTTAACACCAAAATAAATAAAGAATGAGTTCATTACAGTACCTAATGTGGTGATTTTGTTTTCTTTCACTAACGGAGCTTATAAGATTTCCTGTTGAGTTTTGTGTTGTAAAGTTTTCAAGTTTTGGGTAAAGCTTTTATGGACTATGGAATAAGGAGTGGCAAGAGCCTAAGCTTGGGGATGCCCATGGCACCCCAAGATATTCAAGGATAGCCAAAAGCCTAAGCTTGGGGATGACCCCGGAAGGCATCCCCTCTTTCGTCTTCGTTCATTGGTAACTTTACTCGGAGCTATATTTTTATTCGCCACATGATATGTGATTTGCTTGGAGCGTCATGTATTATATTAGTCTTTGCTTTTTAGTTTACCACAATCATCCTTGATGTACACACCTTTTGGGAGAAGCCTACTTGATTAGTATTTGTTAGAATACTCTATGTGCTTCACTTATATCTTTTGAGCTTGATAGTTTTTGCTCTAGTGCTTCACTTATATTTTTTAGAGCACGGTGGTGTCTTAATTTTGAAGAAATTGCTAGTCTCTCATGCTTCACTTATATCTTTTTGAGAGTCTTTTAGAACAGCATGGTATTTGCTATGGTTACAAAGTTGGTCCTAGAATGATGAGCATCCAAGTTGGGTATAATAAAAACTATCATAGAAAAGAATTGGATGATATGATCAATATGATGCTTGATAATTGTTTTGAGATTTGGAGGTAGTGATATTAGAGTCATGCTAGTTGAGGTGATTATGAAAAGTACTTGTGTTGAGGGTTGTGATTCCCGTATCATGCACATATGGTGAACCGCTTTGTGATGAAGTTGGAGCACAATTTTATTTATTAATTGTCTTCCTTATGAGTGGCGGCCGGGGATGAGGGATGGTCTTTTCCTACCAATCTATCCCCCTAGGAGCATGCGCGTAGTGCTTTGGTTTTTGATGACTTCTAGATTTTTGCAACAAGTACATGAGTTCTTTTGACTAATGTTGAGTCCATGGACTATATGCACCTCACCCTTCCACCATTGCTAGCCTCTCTTGTGCCGTGCAACTTTCGCCGGTACCATACACCCACCATATACCTTCCTCAAAACATCCACCATACCTACCTATTATGGCATTTCCATAGTCATTCTGAGATATATTGCCATGCAACTTTCCACCGTTCCGTTCATATGACACGCATTACTTTTGTCATATAGCTTTTTGCAAGATCATGTAGTTGACATTGTATTTGTGGCAAGGCCACCTCCATAATTTTAATACATGTCGCTCTTGATTCATGGCATATCCCGGTACACCGCCGAAGGCATTCATATAGAGTCATATCTTGTTCTAGCTTTGAGTTGTAAATCCATAAAATTGTGATGATTTTCATTATTAGAGCATTGTCCTAGTGACGAAAGGATCATGAAGACTATGATTCCCCCACAAGTCGGGATGAGACTTCAGACTTTACAAAAAGAAAAGAAAAAGAAAAAGAAAAAAAGAGAAAGGCCAAAAAAAGAAAGGCCAAAGAAAAAAAGGAAAAAAAAGAAAAAAAGGGAAAAAAATAAAATGAGAGAAAAAGAGAGAAGGGACAATGCTACTATCTCTTTTTTCCACACTTGTGCTTCAAAGAGCACCATGATCTTCGTGATAGAGAGTCTCATATGTTGTCACTTTCATATACTAGTGGGAATTTTTCATTATAGAACTTGGCTTGTATATTCCAATGATGGGCTTCCTCAAAATGCCCTAGGTCTTCATGAGCAAGCAAGTTGGATGCACACCCACTTAGTTTCCTTTGTTGATCTTTCATATATTTATAACTCTAGTGCATCCATTGCATGGCAATCCCTACTCACTCACATTGATATCTATTAATGGGCATCTCCATAGCCCGTTGATAAGCCTAGTTGATGTGAGACTATCTTCTCCTTTTTGTCTTCTCCACAACCACCATTCTATTCCACATATAGTGCTATGTCCATGGCTCACGCTCATGTATTGCGTGAAAGTTGAAAGAGTTTGAGATTATTAAAGTATGAAACAATTGCTTGTCTTGTCATCGGGGTTGTGCATGATTAAATACTTTGTGTGATGAAGATAGAGCAACAGCCAGACTATATGATTTTGTAGGGATAACTTTCTTTGGCCATGTTATTTTGAGAAGACATGATTACTTTGATTAGTATGCTTGAAGTATCACCATTTTCATGTTAATATGAACTTTTTTTGTATCATTTGGATCTGAACATTCATGCCACAATAAAGAAAATTACATTGAGAATTATGCTAGGTAGCATTCCACATAAAAAATTCCTTTTTTATCATTTACCTATTCGAGGACGAGCAGGAATTAAGCTTGGGGATGCTTGATACGTCTCCAACGTATCTATAATTTTTTATTGTTCCATGCTATTATATTACCCCTTTTGGATGTTTATGGGCTTTATTTTACACATTTATATCATTTTTGGGACTAACCTACTAACCGGAGGTCCAACCCATATTGCTGTTTTTTGCCTATTTCAGTATTTCGAAGAAAAGTAATATCAAATGGAGTCCAAATGGAATGAAACCTTCCGGAGCGTGATTTTTGGAACGAACGTGATCCAGAGGACTTGGAGTGCAAGTCAAGAAGCAGCCGAGGCCTCCACGAGATAGGAGGGCGCCCCCCCCCCCCTATACGGCGTGCCCCCTGTCTCGTGGGCCCCTCGGGCGGCCACGGACGTACTTCTTCCTCCTATATAAGCCTACGTACCCGAAAAACATCCAGGGAGCCACCAAAACACAATTTCCACCGCCGTAACCTTTTGTATCCACGAGATCCCATCTTGGAGCCTTCGTCGGTGTTTTGCCGGAGGGGGAATCGACCATGGAGGGCTTCTACATCAACATCCTTGCCCCTCCGATGAGTTGTGAGTAGTTTACCACAGACCTACGGGTCCACAGTTATTAGCTAGATGGATTCTTCTCTCTTTTTGGATCTCAATACAATATTCTCCCCCTCTCTTGTGGAGATATATTCGATGTAAACTCTTTTTGCGGTGTGTTTGTAGAGATCCGATGAATTGTGGGTTTATGATCAAGTTTATCAATGAGAAATATTTGAATCTCCTCTGAATTCTTTTATGTATGAATAAGTTATATTTGCAAGTCTCTTCGAATTATCAGTTTGGTTTGGCCTACTAGATTGATCTTTCTTGCCATGGGAGAAGTGCTTAGCTTTGGGCTCAATCTTGCGGTGTCCTTACCCACTGACAAAAAGGGTTGCAAGGCATGTATTGTATTGTTGCCATTGAGGATAAAAAGATGGGGTTTATATCACATTGCTTGAGTTTATCCCTCTACATCATGTCATCTTGCTTAATGTGTTACTCTGTTCTTTATGAACTTAATACTCTAGATGCAGGCAGGAGTCGGTCGATGTGTGGAGTAATAGTAGTAGATGCAGGCAGGAGTTGGTCTACTTGTCACGGAGATGATGCCTATATACATGATCATGCCTAGATAATCTCATAATTATTCGCTTTTCTATCAATTGCTCGACAGTAATTTGTTCACCCACCGTAATACTTATGCTATCTTGAGAGAAGCCACTAGTGAAACCTATGGCCCCCGGGTCTATCTCTTATCATATGTGCTTCCAGTCTACTTTTATTTGCATCTTTACTTTTTGCATCTATATTATAAAATACCAAAAATATATTTATCTTATCATACTATCTCTATTAGATCTCACTTTCGCAAGTGGCCGTGAAGGGATTGACAACCCCTTTATTGCGTTGGTTGCGAGTTCTTTGTTTGTTTGTGTAGGTGCGTGGGACTTTTGAGGAGCCTCCTACTGGATTGATAGCTTGGTTCTCAAAAACTGAGGGAAATACTTATGCTACTATTGCTGCATCACCCTTTCCTCTTCAAGGAAAACCAACGCAAGCTTAAGACGTAGCACTGGTCCACTCAAAGAACCAAGTCTCCCTCCTGAAATGCCCGACCCCTTATGTTTCTGGCGTGGAATCGACGCAAGTCTTACTGATAAATGGTCGACCGAATCAAGGCCATCTCTCTTTCCTCTTCCAAGAGATCGACTGCATCTTGTCGAGCCTGTTCTGCTTCTTCTTCTGAGAAAAGTTCGACTCGGGGCGCATTGTGAAGCAAATCACTCGGGAGTACAGCTTCAGCTCCATAGACTAAGAAGAATGGAGTTCGTCCAGTCGACCGATTAGGAGTTGTCCTCAATCCCCAAAGTACTGATGGAAGTTCATCGACCCAGGCACCTGCTGCATGCTTGAGGTCAAGCATCAATCGGGGTTTCAGTCCTTTGAGAATCAATCCATTTGCTCTTTCAGCCTATCCATTCGACTGAGGATGGGCGACTGAAGCATAGTCGACCCTCATGCCTTGGGAAGCACAAAAGGCTCTGAACTCATCAAAATCGAAGTTCGACCCATTATCAGTGATGATGTTGTGCGGAACACCTTATCTGAATGTCAATTCTCTGATGAAACTTACAGTTGTACTTGCTTCAAGGTTTTTAATGGGCTTCGCTTCAATCCATTCGATAAACTTGTCGACTGCTACCAGCACATGGGTAAATCCACTGCTGCCAGTCCTCAGAGGTCCAACCATATCCAATCCCCAGACAGCGAAAGGCCAGACGAGTGGAATAGTCTTCAGAGCTGACGCGGGTTTATGGGACAGGTTGGAGTAAAACTGACAGCCTTCACATTTGTCTACTATTTCTTTCGCCATCTCATTGGCGTGTGGCCAGTAAAATCCGGCTCGGTATGCTTTGGCCACGATGGTCCGAGAGGACGCATGGTGACCACAGGTTCCCAAGTGAATATCTTTGAGGATCATTCGGCCTTCTTCTGGTGTGATGCATTTCTGGCAGACTTCAGTTACACTTTCTCTGAACAACTGACCTTTTATCACAATAAAGGCTTTAGATCATCGGACGGTCTGTCGAGCCTCTTCTTCATCCTCTGGAAGTTCTTTCCTAAGAATGCATGCAATGTATGGCACTGTCTAGTCAGGAGTAAAGGCTGGGATTTTGACTTTAGTCGGATCTTTGGCACTCTTAGGCTGTGGGGGCTCTTCAGTGAAAGGATCTTCTTGAACTGAAGGTGAGTGAATATGCTCCAAAAACACATTGCTGGGAATGGTCTCACTCTTGGATCCTATCTTTGCCAATTCATCTGCAGCTTGATTTTTTAGTCGAGATATATGGTGAAGCTCCAACCCTTCAAACTTCTTTTCCAACTTTCTTACTGCATTGCAATAACTAGTCATAGCCGGACTCCTAACATCCCACTCTTTCATCACTTGATTAACCACCAAATCTGAGTCACCATAGACCATAAGGTGACGGACGTTGAGTGAAATGGCCATACGCAACCCGTATAAAAGTGCTTCATATTCAGCTTCATTGTTGGAGGAATCAAAATGAATCTGGATAACATAGCTAAGCTTGTCTCCACGGGGGGATACCAATACTTCCCTAGCACCGGAACCATTCAACATCTTGGAGCCATCAAAGAACATGGTCCAATGCTCCGAGTGAACTTGAGTCAGCAGTTGCTGCTCAATCCACTCAGCAAGGAAATCTGCAATTGCTTGGGACTTGATAGCTTTCTTTGCCTCAAACTTGATATCCAATGGAAGGAGTTCAATCGCCCATTTTGCCACTCGACCAGTTGCATCTCTGTTGTTCAGAATTTCAGATAATGGTGCATCGCTGACAACTGTAATGGAGTGATCGGAGAAATAGTCTGCAACCTTCTTCATGGTCATGTAGATTCCATAAACAAGCTTCTAATAATGTGGATATCTCTGCTTGGATGGAGTCAAAACCTTAGAGAGATAATACACTGGGCGCTGAACTATATAAGCTTTTCCTTCTTCTTCCCGCTCGACCGTGAGTACTGTACTGACAACTTGTCCAGTGGATGCAATGTAAAGCAGTAAAGGCTCTTTGCTGATTGGGGCAGCAAGCACCAGCTGGGTGGAAAGCAGGGTTTTGAACTCTGCAAACGCTGCGTCAGCTTCATCACTCCACTCGAACTTATCAGATTTCTTCATCAATCGGTAAAGAGGTAAAGCCTTTTCACCGAGACGAGAAATGAATCGACTCAAGGCGGCCAAACAACCTGTAAGCTTCTGAACGTCATGCACATGCACAGGGAGTTTCATTCGGAGGATGGTACCAACTTTTTCTGGGTTCACGTCGATCCTCGTAAAGAAATGAGGAAACCGAGTAACTTTCCACCTGGGACTCCGAATGTGCACTTCGACGGATTAAGCTTGATACCATACCGTCTTAGGTTGGCAAAGGTTTCTGCGAGGTCGGTCGGCAGGTCGGAACCTTTATGTGACTTGACCACAATGTCATCCATATATGCTTCCACATTCCGACTGATTTGAGTGAGCAGGCACTTCTGAATCATCCTCATGAATGTGGCGCCGGCATTTTTGAGACCAAATGGCATGGTGACATAACTAATGCAGACAAATGGGGTGATGAAAGCTATTTTTATTTCATTGGGACCATACAATCGGATTTGATGATACCCGGAATATGCATCTAGAAAAGACAAGCGCTCACACCCCACAGTCGAGTCAACAATCTGATCGATGCGGGGGAGAGGGAAATGATCTTTCGGTTAGGCCCGATTGATATGCTTGAAATCAATGCACATATGAAGTGAATCGTCCTTCTTAGGGACCATGACCACATTGGCAAGCCACTCGAAGTGGTAGATCTCTCGGATGAACTCTGCTGCTAGGAGCCGAGCCACTTCCTCGCCAATTGCATTTCTCTTCTGCACGGTGGACCGTCGAAGATGCTCTTTGACGGGTTTTGCCTTCGGATTGACACACAAACGATGCTCAGCCAGTCCCCTGGGTACACCCGGCATGTCAGAAGGTTTCCATGCGAAGATGTCCCAGTTCTCACAGAGGAACTGGATGAGTGCTTCTTCCTATTTGCTGTCAAGCATTGTTGAAATATGAGTCGGTGCAGCATTGGGATCGGTCGGGTGAATATGAATCGGCTTCATTTCTCCATACGACTGAAATGCAGAGTCTGTGGCGGGCTTCTTGGCCCGTAACAAATCACTCGGATCTACATTTATCTGATACTCCTGCAATTCAACTGCTGCCATTTGTGCATCGGCAATTTTGGAACCCTTCTAGAAGCATTCCTATGCTTTCTTCTGATTGCCAGTGACTGTGATCACACCTCTGGGGCCAGGCATCTTCAGCTTGAGGTACACGTAACATGGTCGAGCCATATAACGAGCATAGGCAGGCCTACCCAGAATAGCATGATAAGCACTATGGAAATCCACAACTTCAAATGTCAACTTCTCCTTACAGTAATTCTTGGAATCACCGAAAACCACATCAAGGGCGATCTGGCCGAGTGATTCGGCTTTCTTTCCACGGATAACACCATGAAAACTCATATTGCTCTCGCTAAGTTTGGACATTGGAATGCCCATCCCCTTCAAGGTTTTAGCATAAAGGATATTCAGGCCGCTACCACCATCCATTAGCACTTTGGTCAGTCGAGTGCCTTCGACCACTAGGTCGACCACTAACGCTTGCCTCCCAGGGGTGACTATATGCGCCGGGTAATTAGACGGTCAAATGTGATGGTTGTTTGTGACCATTTCAGGTATGTGGTCGTCGTCGCGGGAGCAACCATATTTACTTCTCTGTTGATAACTTTCAATCGACTTTTGCTCTCAACATCAGCAAAAATCACCAGGGTGGAATTGACTTTAGGATATCCATCGTCTTCCTCTTCGTCCTCGTCATTGTCCGACTCTTTCTCCTTCTCACTAGGTTGTTTCTCTCGGAATTGCTGGATCAGGAGTCCGCATTGTCGAGTGGTGTGTTTAGGATAAATCAGGTTACCCTCTTCATCCTTCTTTGTATGAATGTGACATGGTAAATCCAACACATCATTTCCCGCTTGATCTTCTACCTTCTTAGGGGGTCCAGGGCCCCTTAGGTTTTCCTTTAAACTTTCCTTGAACCACTGCCGCAATTTCACCAAGTGCTGCAGGCTCGGCCTTACGTTTCGGTTTCCGATTGGAATTACCCCCGCCAGCGTCTTGGCCGACTGGTTTACCCTTTCCGCTGCAGAGTCAATCCTCTTCTTCCCTGTTAGCGTACCGGGTGGCTATTTCCATCATCCGAGTCAGATTCATATCTCTAGTCCGGCCGAACTTCAGGACCAGCTCTTGATATTTAACGCCTTCCTTGAAGGCACACACTGCTTGATGCTCAGATGCATTTTCCACTGTGTGATGCAAAGTGGTCCACCTCTGAATGAAATCCCTTAGAGTCTCACTCGGTTTCTGCACACAATGCTGCAATTCTGTCAACCCTGCTGGCCGCTTGCAAGTACCTTCAAAAGTTCTGACAAATACTCGGGCAAGTTCTTCCCAACTAAATATACTGCCCGGGGCTAACTGAGTCAACCACGCTCTGGCTGACCCTTCCAACATCAGAGGAAGATGCTTCATGGCCACTTCATCATTCCCGCCACCAATCCGCACAGCCACTCAGTATTCTTCAAGCCAAGTTTCCGGCTTGGACTCACCGGTGAACTTGCTGACTCCGGTCGCCAACCTGAAGTTGGGAGGAATTACTGCAGACCTGATGGATCTGCTGAAACATTCTGGACCTGAAACATGAACTCTGCTACCAGTCGGACGATCTCTGTCGCAGTCTTCTCTGTGTGCTATGTTCCGGTCGACTAGACCTTGAACGAGAATAGATCTCGCATCAAAGCCTGGCTCTCTTGGTCAGCCGGGACTTTGTGCTCGCCGCTGTGAAGGCGTCTGTCATCGTATTGCCGAGGCACATATGACCCACTCCTCGGAGGAGGTGTGGGCAGTCGACGACGGTCGTCATGGCCGAGTCGATGGTCATATTGCCCCTGGTTCCTGTACTGATCCTGCTGTTGCCCACGACCTTCACACCGCAGGGGCGATCTTGGGCTATGGGCAGACTAAACTGTATCCGCCACCATGGATCTGCTGCGAATCCTATTCCGCGACTGAGACACTGTTGTATTCTGCTCTCCTGCTGCCCGGAGTAAGGCACGAATCTGCATCAAACCTCTTCCAGCCTCTCACTGGGAAGGCTGAATTGACTCTGCTATTCGGGCTGCAGCTGTAAGATTTTGAATCAGAGTGCGGTATACCTTAGGTGGAGGCGGAAAAAGCTATCGTCGACTGGACTCAGGGATCCGCTCCCGAGCACGCTCGTCGAGTGCGCGCTGGAGGTTCTCCAGTCGAGTGTGCTCAGCCAAATTAGCCAAGCGCACCTCTTCCAAGGCCCGGGCCTCGGGGGTTTCTCCAATGATGGGCATGTGGAGTGCATCCATGTTGCGGCGACGAAGTTCTTCCCTCTACTGCGAAGAGAGGGGTTCGGGATGGTACTCCTCGTGGACGCGCGACGGATCGCCGCCACCATCTCCGCCGTCTTTGCGGTGGAAACCAGGCGGACTACATGGTCCGTCGACCATCAAGACTTCAGCCGCAGGGTCGCTACTATCGCACTCGGATGCGGTCTCGACGGAGCCAGTCGAACATGCCGTAGAGAGTTTTATCGGGCTCGATTGCCGCGACTTGCTGGGTGACCGAATGATGAGCCACCGTGTGTTTCACCCACCGCTGAAGCCACGACCGACTAGATCGCTTGCGGCAGCGAACAGTAGGGAGAGAAGACACCATAGGAGCCGACCAATACTGGGTCGATGACTGCCTAAGAAGGACGCCGCGTATGCACGCGCGAAAGTGCGTGGCCCCTCAAATGGGGAGTGCCTCAACGTCAAGGGGAGCTTCCTGGAGCCAGGCGGAGTCGTCGGCGATGAAAACGAGCGTGCTGAGACGGATCTCGCGGCCCTGAGCCAATCCAGTGCCAGAAACCATGATGACAGGGATCGAAAAAATTGCAACTTCACCAACAAGTCGCTAAGACACCTGCCCCAAGGTGGGCGCCAACTGTCATGGTCCTAATACTGACAGTAGAAAGGGGGTAGGTATGAAGAGGCGAGACCTCAGCTATGGTGAAGGTGTACACACAAGATTTACGAGTTCAGGCCCTTCGCGGAGGAAGTAATAGCCCTACATCTCGGTGCCTGGAGGTGGTCGACTGGATTATATGTGTGTGGTCTTACAGGGGGTGCCAACCCTTGTCCCAGAGGAGGGGGTGGCTTATATAGAGTGCACCAGGACCCCAGCCATCCTCCATTATAAGGGGCTTAATGTACATAAAGTAGGGACGTTACTGATAACGCCAGCCATAAGTACTATTAATGACCTTAAAGACTACAGAGTGAATGTCTGACCATTGCAGTGTTGAGTGACTCCTGGCCTTCAGTAGGTCGAGTGATTCCTTATATGGTCGAGTGACAATAGGTAGGAGGGGTAACTGAGTGATATGATTGGTCGAGTGGATTGCACTCGACGCCTTTGACTGGGGTTCTTTGTTTCCTCTTGGACTACTTATCTTCTAGGGTAGTGACCTTGCATAGGGCGTATAGGTCAGGCCTATGACCCTACCCCGGGTCTATATCCTCATCACTTGGTTCAATTGCTTCTAAGTACTCATAAGCTTCCAGATTTAATTCCTTCATGTCATCCATGTTTTTTCTCCACTCAATTTTATTGTACGACCTTACAATTGCCCATAACTTGTTCTTCAGGTTCTCGCCCTTCCACTTCTTTGCAAAATTTTGGTAAAGGTGCCTCACACAAAACCTGTGTTGTCCATGAGGGAACAGAGCAGTAACGACATTTATTAGTCCTTTTTTCCTATCACTCATCACTGTCCAAGGTGATGTGTTCACTATTTGTAGATCATCTTTCAAAGTCTGTAGAAACCACTTCCATGTTGGTGTGTCCTCCACTTCAACTACAGCCATAGCAATGGGGAAAATACAATTGTTTGGATCAATCTCTATAGCAGTCAACAATTGTCTACCATATTTTGTTTTAAGATGGCACCCATCAACACAAATAACAGGCCTGCATCCATCCAAAAAACCTCTTTTACAAGCATCTAACGACATGTAACATTGGTGGAATCTGCCATATTTGAGTTTGATAAACATGCTACTCCTAGGGTTTGACATTCTGATCTCTTGTGCATAGTCCCACATCATCGAGTATTGTTTCTCCTCATCTCCATGAATCTGATTTATTTCTATCCTTCTTGCTCTTGCTAGCTTGCTCCTTGTAGGGATCATGTTGTAGTCCTTCTGCACCAACCTTGCAAAATTCATCAATGTCATCTTTTCGTCTACCCTGAAGTTTTCCAAATACTTGCCTGCTAGATATATTGATGTGAATGCATTAACCTTCCATTCTTTACTGCAGGTGTGATCCCCCACATAAGTTTTCACCACAAAACTTGTGGTTCTGCTGTCAGGTGCTGCGAATAAATACCATGGACAGTCATCCGAGGAGTGTGCCCTAATTCTTTGTTTATCATTCTATGCATACTTGATTGCAACTCTATTCTGAATAGCGTACTCTCAAATTGCCCTTCTAAGATCAGTTGCAGTAGGGAACTTCATACCTAATTTGAATATTGGTGCTTTCATGTCCTCTGGCTTGAAAGACCTGAGCTTCACCTTCTTATTTTTCTTTTTCTTCCCTTTTTCAATAACAACCTCATGTTCTGATTCATTTCCCTCATTCTCTAAAGCTAGCAGTTCTAGCTCATTAGTGTCATAGTCCCTATCCCTCTCGTATTGTACTGCTTTATTTTTCTTCGCTTTGAGATCCTTATTGAAGTCATCAACCCACTCCTCAAATAGATTATCATCGCCATTCTCAAAGTCATTCTCTGAGTAACCCTAATCTTCATAACTACAATCACTATCACTATCATCATTATCACTGTCATTGTTTTTTCTGCACTTGTTCTTTAGTTCTCCCTTTTTGTGCCTTGCTCTTGATCCTAGGACTACTCCTAATATAACTCTTTGTACCTCATTCTTGTGGCTTCACGGGACTCATGATATCAGGCATTGTAGGTGAGCCAATTATGCATATGTCATCCATATTCAGCTCGCTATAAATATCACCATGATCCATGTACAACTTGAAATGCTTGAACTTTGGCACAACAGCAGTCACACTAAGACAGTCTGCATCTCTATCAATAATTCTCAGTCCATTATCCAAATTCATGCCTGGAAGTAACCAGAAACACTGCACTTTACTTGGATCATAGCCAAGATGCTGCATAAAATCTTTAATCCACAGCGGCGACCAGGTTTAAACCTCACAATGATCAAAGAAATCTGTTTTGCAATCCATGTATTTCTTGTTTGCTCCAAAGCCGAGAAAAACCCTACCATGATTAATCTCTACTGAGAACAGCTCCTCCTTGGGTCCTATTACAAGAAAAAAGAGAGTACATATATACATCAACAATACAATTTCTTTTGCATCACCACTAGTACATATATACATCAGCAGTACAATTTCAAATGGTACTATTGGTGTATAGGACGAGCTTATAATGCAAAAAAATATACCACTGTACATAACAAGGCTTCAGTTACAGCAGGGATTATATACTGTAGGAAAAATACTGCCCAAATCACCATACGCATAGGAAGATGCCCAAATATCCATACATACAGGAAGATGCCCAACTCTTTTGAAATAGATTTCAGTACAAAAAGATTTTAGTACAGAAGATTTCAGTACGGGAAGAGAAGCGATATGTACATTCAGACTGAATCAACACAATATCTAAGCTGTAATGCCCAAATCGTGCCAAATATTGCTACTCTATTGAAATCTCTAAGCCAAAAGGGGGTGCAGCAGGGATTGGGGTTAGGGTTCTTACCATACTCCGGAGGAAGGGTGTTGGGAAGCCGCCGTGATGGAGCCATCGGACCAGCGCCGCTGCAAATTAGCAGCCCCGACTCCCGTCCTGCGCCTCCATTCGCTGGACATAAATCGCGAACGCCACTGGTCGCCACCATATCGCCGCCTCAGAGAGATTCGTTCGTAGAAGAGAGATGGAGGGTCCGCGAATGAGACGAGCTGAGATTTCAAGGGCTTTCCTGCAAATAAGCGCTTCATTGTTTAGCCTGGTGGGCCCCTCTGGTCGATGTCGCACCGGTCCAGGTGACACGTCGGACGGTCAACGCTGCTGGGGCGACCATAGGACCTGCAGTGAACGACTTGAAATAGTTTTGGGACCCAAATCTGCACTTTGATAGTTATAGGATTAAAGTGACACACCTCGGATAGTTATAGGACCTATGATGCATTTTACTCAAGAATAAATGGGCCCTGAGAAAGCCAAAAGATAACACTGGCTGGAAACGGCCGAATGGAATAATGGGCCGTTAATAGGTATAAAGCGATACACTGTTCATTACGAGCCAGTTTCACCATGGGCCATTAATGGGCCAAGAGTTACAAAGGGCCTCATATGCGCCGAAAGACGTCATGGGCTGGAAATTACAACGGGCTGGAATAATATTGGACGGCCCAGATGACGCTACTGGGCCTGATTCGGATAGGCTGTAACGGGTCGTGAGTTAGCGGGCTACAAATGGGCTATATGCGAACAAGCCGTTAACAAGCTTTCCATGGGCCAGCCCGCTACCGTTTGACCAAGTCAAATGGGCCAGCCTTTTCATAGGAATGGGCCTCTGTTGGGCCATGCCACGTGCTGATGTATCATAGGCGCCTTCAGTCCAATGAGTGGATGACATCTGTCCCAACGGTGAGCCGACACGTGGTTCCTCTGGCCATTGGGAATTTTACACGTGGAAAATCCCCATTGGTCCGGGCTGCTAACGGGTTAGCGTAACGGTGACCCATTACGGTGGATGTCACATGTCAGTTACCCTTGACGAAAGCAATTCTATGACACGCGATTTATCGTCATGGAAGTGGACACTTCCGTGATGATAATTTTGGTAATGTCATGGAACACTTCTACGACAACACATGTATGACTATCTTGATTCTGTCATAAAATCGTCATGGATGTACATGCATGACAGAAAACGTGACCTACTGTGACAAACACGTATCATCACAGAAGTGTATTTTTTTGTAGTGAAGGCCCCTAAGGAGGGGCCATGCTCGCCACCGCCCAAGAAAGGCCGTGGGCGGCCCCGGAAACACGCGACGACCCCAGCGGCGGCCCCTCAGGGCGCGGGCGCGCCCCTTCAATGGCCGGTGTTGCCTTTGGCAGCAGCGGTGGTGCTTCTTCCCATGGTAGGACCTGCCGTGGACGGGGCGACCTCAGTGATGGGGGGAGGCGCGTGGTGATCGCCTGGCCGCCACGGCCGCGCTCCCACTCAGCCGATGCATCTCCCGAAATCGTCGTGTGGTCGGGGAGACCAGTGGGCAGCTGGTTCCAGCTTCCGCGTGTCTTCGCGAGCGCACTGCCGACCGGAGGTCCTGGTGGCCTCTAGCTGTAGGCCGATGGCTGCTGCAGCAAGGCCTCATGGGTGGATGTTCAAGTCACCGCCGCTGGCAATGTGTTCCTAAACCGCAGGTGGCAGTCATTCGCTCGTGCGTGGGGCTTGCACGGGAGATGCACCCTCCACTTCAGGTACGACGGTGTCGCGACCCTCTACGTCAGGGTGTTCGGGGAAGGCGGCCAGCGCTCGGCGTGCTGCCCGAAAAGCGACATGGACGGTGATGATGGTGAGCTTTCCCTTGATGACGGTCGCGTCGCCTCCAGCGACGACGGCTCCTCCTCTGGGGGGAGCACCAGTGACGGCGACTAAGGCAGGCCTCTATGTCACCGGGCTCTAACTGAGGAGTGTGATGAGCCACGCCGTCGTCACGCTCCGGTGAAGTAGGAGGAGGACTCCGACTAAGCTCGAGTGTTGCTGGAGCCGGGCCTTACGAGCCGTTGTGGTCACGTAGCCATTTCCGTTTTCTTTTTCTCCATCAAGAAAGGAGTAGAAGGCCCCGTCGGGGCGCGTAACGAACCATGGCACTTGCGCCATTATGATATGCTCGTTATTTTTATATTATGTCATGATATCTGCGCTGCTACTGGGTGTGGCTAGGGTGACTTAGCTTGATGTGCTCGCGGTAGACTCCCATGCTGCGAGGGCATGCCCTTTCAGGGGCATCTTCCAATGGCTTCCTTCTTGAAAACTCGAGATTCATTGAGCCTCCAAAGGCATCATGTGGTTGCAGGGTTAGAAAACTTCATGAGGTGCCATACCTCGCGCAAGCACCCGAGCGTGGGTTGATCAAGGCTAGTACGCCACATCGCGATGCCCGGAGGCACGGACTCAAGAGGGCGCGCATGCCTGTGAGCTCGTTTGAGAGCGTCCCATGAGGATTAAGGCGCCAAAGCTGGGGCAGTAGGGTTTCGTCGAGGTGTAGTCATGGGCGAGCCCAGGCGCGCACACCGTACCTAGCCCCTGCACGCGAGACGCGCGGGGAAGAGCGACGGGCAACTGCCACTCTTCCTAAGACAAGGTTTCAAAGGGCGAACACTGTAGGGAGAGAAAAGAAAGAAATTTCCCAACCCTTGCAAACGAAAGACAGGAAAGCTCCAAATTTCATACAAGAAGTCAAAAACTAGCTAAAGAAAGTAAGCAAAAGAACAGCCGTGTCCGGCACCTAGACTAGTCTTCTTGTCTTCCCACCACTTCGGAGCATGGGGCCTCCACTAGAACATGGGTGGGAGCCCCCATGAGGCCCAGGGGCAGCACTCAGGAGACTCCGGGGCGTGTACAGCCCCAACTCATTATTACATGAGAGTGTCTGATACGTCTCCGTCATATCTACTTTTCCAAACACTTTTGCCCTTGTTTTGGACTCTAACTTGCATGATTTGAATGGAACTAACCCGGACTGACGTTGTTTTCAGCAGAACTGCCATGGTGTTATTTTTGTGCAGAAATAAAAGTTCTCGGAATGACCCAAAAATCCACAGAGCAACTTTTCAGAATTAATATAAAATACTAGCGAAAGAATCAACATCAGGGGGCCCACACCCTGTCCACGAAGGTGGGGGCGTGCCCCCTCCCCTAGGGTGTGCCCCTACCTTGTGGGCCCCCTGGACGTCCACCGACCTCAACTCCAACTCCATATATTTGCTTTCGCGGAAAAAAAAACCAAAGAGAAACTTTCATCGCGTTTTACAATATGAAGCCGCCCCAAGCCCTAATCTCTCTCGGGAGGGCTGATCTGGAGTCCGTTCGGGGCTCCAGAGAGGGCAATTCGTCGCTATCGTCATCATCAACCATCTTCCATCACCAATTCCATGATGCTCACCGCCGTGCGTGAGTAATTCCATCGTAGGCTTGCTGGGCGGTGATGGGTTGGATGAGATTTACCATGTAATCAAGTTAGTTTTGTTAGGGTTTGATCCCTAGTATCCACTATGTTCTAAGATTGATGTTGCAATGACTTTGCTATGCTTAATGCTTGTCACTAGGGCCCGAGTGCCATGATTTCAGATCTGAACCTATTATGTTTTCATGAATATATGTGAGTCCTTGAACCTATCTTGCAAGTCTATAGTCACCTATTATGTGTTATGATCTGACAACCCCGGAGTGACAATAATCAGGATACTTCTCGGTGATGACCATAGTTTGAGGAGTTCATGTATTCACTAAGTGTTAATGCTTTGGTCCTGTACTCTATTAAAATGAGGCCTTAATATCCCTTATTTTCCATTAGGACCCCGCTGCCACGGGAGGGTAGGACAAAAGATGTCATGCAAGTTCTTTTCCATAAGCATGTATGACTATATTCGGAATACATGCCTATATTACATTGATGAATTGGAGCTAGTTCTGTGTCACCCTATGTTATAACTATTACATGAGGAATCGCATCCGACATAATTATCCATCACTAATCCAATGCCTACGAGCTTTTCACATATTGTGCTTTGCTTATTTACTTTACCTTTGCTACTATTACAATTACTACAAAACTGCTACCATTACTTTTGCCATTGTTACCGTCACTTCCATACTACTTTGCTACTAAATACTTTGCTGTAGATACTAAGTTATGCAGGTGTGGTTGAATTGACAACTCAACTGCTAATACTTGAGAATATTCTTTGGCTCCCCTTGTGTCCAATCAATAAATTTGGGTTGAATACTCTACCCTCGAAAACTGTTGCGATCCCCTGTACTTGTGGGTTATCAGTGCCATCAACGCAGATCTTCACAGGCACAGGGCCTTGGTCATGGGTAGAATTTCTGGAGGTGTCGTATGTTCCAGGCGTTCTGGATGGGGACCCCGTCATGGGTTTCTCCAAGCGCGCGAAACTAGGCCTGGACACACGGGCGATACTGAACAGGCCCTCCCACATGGGCGAGAGCTTATGAAGCCCTTCCCTAGAGTGCACCCACCTCAGGACGAGATCACCCACCTCTAGAGTCCTGGAGCAGACGCTACGGCAGTGATACCGCCGCAGCGCCTGCTGGTACCTCGCTGCATGGAGCGAGGCTTGGCGGCAGTGCTCCTCCCCCAGCACGAGGTCCATCCCCCGTGAGGCGTCCTGGCGCGCCTCATCGAACGCCAAGACCCGTGCGAAGCGATGCCTGACCTCGTGAGTGTCGGGGCAACGACACCTATGGGATCCTACGGATCCCTTATACGGTTGGCAGGGAGAAAGGGGTGTACAAAGAGCAGGTCTGGCAATCAACACGATGAACTTTTACCCAGGTTCGAGCCGCTGAGAAGCGTAAAACCCCTAGTCCTGCCTTGAGTGTGTATTGAGTGTTCTTGAGCTTCGGCTAGCTGTTATGCATGCAAGCTGAGCCGAGGAGTCCAAAAAGTCTGAATCCTTCTCTAGTACGCCTTGGGCCTCCTTTTATACCAATGGGCTACCAAAGTGGCAAGCAAGCATACATGAGGTGTAAAGCTGCTACAATGTTTGTGCTTATCACTGACGTCTTAGGACAAACAAATTAAATGTGCTGCTTACGTGCCCCCCTAACTTATATGAAAGAGGCAAAGAAATCTATGAAAGAAAAAGGTATTAAAGCTGAAGATGTTAAGAGTTTACCTCATGTTGAAGAAATACATGGTCTTAATATACCACCTATTGAAGAAACACATGATCTTGATAACCCGACACAGGTAGTAAAGGTAAATTCTCTCTATAGATATGATAAAGTTGAAATCCCGTCTACTAAGTTTGCTAGCCAATGTTTGGATGAATTTGATGACTTTATGGCTAGACAAGAAAATTTCAATGCTTATGTTGGTAGAGAATTAGAGAGTAATGCTTACATGATTCGACACTTGAGTGATTATATGCCTAGAGTTAAAGGTGAACTTAAACTCATTACTAAATATGCTTCTATGGTTACCACTCAAGCAGAACAAGTACTTAAAGCTCAAAGTGATTTGCTCGATGAATTAAATAATAAACATGACTTTGCTATTAGAGTGGCTACTAGAACTGGTAAAATTACTCAGGAACCTTTGTATCCTGAAGGCCACCCTAGGAGAATTGAGCAAGATTCCCAGAGAAATAATGTAGATGCACCTAGTCCTTCCAAAAAGAAGAAAAAGAAAAATGATAGGACTTTGCATGCTTCTAGTGAACCTGTTGTAGACACACCTGAGAATCCCAATGATATTTCTATTTCTGATGCTGAAACACAATCTGGTGATGAACATGAACCTAGTGATAATGTTAATGATAATGTTCATGTTGATGCTCAACCTAGCAATAATAATGATGTAGAGATTGAACCTGTTGTTGATCTTGATAGCCCACAATCAAAGAATCAACGTTATGATAAGAGAGACTTTGTGGCTAGGGAGCATGGTAAAGAAAGAGAACCATGGGTACAGAAACCCATGCCTTTTACTCCTAAGCCATCCAAGAAAAAGGATGATGAGGATTCTGAGCGCTTTGCTGAAATGATTAGACCTATCTTCTTACGTATGCGCTTAACTGATATGCTTAAAGTGAATCCTTATGCTAAGTACATGAAAGATATTATTACAAATAAAAGAAAGATATCGGAAGCTAGTATCATGGTATCTCGGTAAAAAGTATCATTATCTACTTCATGCACACATTTCTTGCATCAACCTTGTGTAGGTTGTATCATGGCATGTAATTCATTCTTTCTTGTGATACTTGTTTCCCTTCTCAAAGCATCCCAACAATGATCTCATGTTGCTAGTTGTGATTTCTTTGATGGTTGTGTGGTAGGAATTCATTTATATACAATAAGACCATATCTAGCCATGTGCTATGCTTCCAAGCAAATATCTTATTGGTATATGTATGACTTCCTTTTGGATATCTTATTCCTTCGTGTTGTAACTATGTCGGGTGTACATCCTTATTTGTAGACATGTATCATCATGATTTCGTCTACCTAGAACCTTATACATCTGAGAGAAGTTACATCTTTAGTTGATATCCTTATTCTTTCACGTCCACCTTTTCTTGGTAGTTATGTGAAAGGATTTATCTTGACTGCGGATCTTATATCATTGCATCTTGATGCACTCTGTTGTGGTGAAGTTATTTTTTCTCTTGCTTATCTTTATGAGGCTTTGCCATCTTAATTGGTATCCCTCGTATTGATGAGGCCTTCATCTTCTATCTTTACCATGGGTTGTCGCAAGCTTTGTTGTTATCATTTTAGTGAGCTTGTGAACCCATTTGCTAGTTGGGTGTGTGTGGAGAGGACATGTCATGCACCATGTATCTCATTTTTCCAAGACTATGTTGATGCTTAATGCTCATCCTTATTTTAGTCTTCTCAAGTGCTTTGCCATGACTCACACACATCATTTTGGTTGAGCCTATTCTTAGTTGCCTCTTTTACATGATTGCTCAACCATTTGTTTGTTGCAAGTGCTAGGCTTTATTTCCTATATGCTCACTTGCACTTTTTGTAAGTTTCTATTGATTTTGGGGGAGCTATGATCCTATTTTGTGCACTTTGTATCCAAATACAAATATTCTTATGTGTGCACAAATCATGGGGAGCTTCTCTAGTTTCTTTAGAACACTCCTTTGCTCATATCATAGTATCGTTCATTCATGTGGCTCATAGAATCTTTGGTCTAGTTGGTTCAATTGATATCCTTTGATTGCTTGCTTCAATTGGTATCTTTTGATTGCTCGATTTCTTGTTTCTCTCTTTGTTATGTCTTTGTGGCATACCATTCTTTTGCAATCTTTGGGCCTCAATATAGTTTGTCTTTCTCCAAGTATTTACCATTGGATATGTGTATTGCATTCCACTCTATTTTTGAGAGATACACAATTTATGGAGGAACACTCTTTATATTGGCCTTCTAAGCTTTTCACCCATTTTTGCAATCGATGCCAATGGGGGAGGAGTTTCAGAGAGTTTTTTGGAGAAGTCTTCAGAGTTTTCTCCTTGCTTTGGTTTTGGTTCCTAAGCATTTTCATCCCATTCTCATGCATCATTGGTTGGCGCATTACATAGTGATGCATAATTCCTTGTATAAACTCTCTCGAAAGTGATTGTCATCAATTACCAAAATGGGGGAGATTGAAAGAACATGCGGTGCCCCCATGTTTGGTTTTGGTAATTGGTGACAATCTCTATGGACTAATGGTTGCCTTGAGCTATATTTGAAGGGTTTTTCCATAGGCTTTTCTTGGAGTCCATTTGTTGGTTTCAAGGAGAGTTTGTGATGACCAAGGTGCTATTAAGGAATTATCCAAAGATTGGTCATATGAGTGTTGTGCTTATAGCAAGCATGTCTTGAAGAAGAAGAGTGTGTTATCATTCATGTTTACCTTCAATACATCATCCAAATGAAGAGAGTTGGAAAGATTCAAGGTTGATCAAGACTAAGTCAAAGAGTGAATCAAGTTGATCAACACACAGAGCATAGAAGATGTACCGAGAGGGATCAAGCGATCCCATGGTATGGTAAGCATTATCAATTACGCTTTGTGTACTAACCCATGATCTTCGTGAGAGTTCTTTGTGGGGTTAGTTGTGGTGTGCAAGTTCAAGTGAAGCATCACGAAGAGATCAAATGCTTGAAGCTTGCCGTCCATTGTGGTGACAATGGACTTGTGAAGATGTGCGGAAGAGAGGCTCACCCATAGTGGAGTATGGGGGAGCAATCAACTAGTCTTCATCGAGCCAACGCAATCAAGAAAGGTGGTCCAACTTGAGGGAGTCAAGATCGTCATCATCTAGCTTAAGTGGACCATGTGCAAGGCAAAGGTTTGCCCTTGATAGGTTTTCTATTTTACCGGTCTCATGGTAGTTGTGGGAGACCGGGTTATAGGATCGATTGTCGTACTATCAAGGGGGGCTCTCGATGAGTTGCTTGATCATATCATTCGTATAGAGCTCAAACCATTGCATCCTTTGCATCATCTTTATTGGTTCTTGTTTGGTTCTCCTTGTGAGTTTTGGAGCTTATGGTCATCTTGATGACAAGCTCGGGTTCATCGAAAACGGAGTTCACATGCTTCTTCTATGTTGTTTTCGATGTTGGAGGTTATGTCGGTTCTTCTCTGTTGGAGGTTTCACTCCTTTGTTTTGATGCTACTCGTCTTCCTCTATCCAACAAGCTTGAGTTTGCTCATTTCAGAGCTCATTTGCAGAAGTTATGGCAGTTCTAGTTTTCCTTGGAGTATACTTTGTTTTTGTGGTAGTGGCATAAGGATAGCGCCAGTGGTAGTACCGCTGGGCCAGAGCAGCAGTACCGCTTATCGCCACAAGCAGCAGTATCGCTGTCCCACAGCGGTAGTACCGCCCATGGCCATAAGCGGTAGTACGGCTCTGGTTCCACGCTAGTACCGCCTCGACTTGAGACGTGGTTTTCTCGTGTTGGGTTTAGTGGCAGTAGTAGCGGCAGTAGGAGCGGTAGTACCGCTGGGGTGAGCGGTAATACCACTTATATGTGGTACTACCGCCCCAAGGTTCTTGTTTTGTTGCTCCGTTTCCCTGCTTCTTCCACCCGAGCGGTAGTACCGCTCGTGTGCGGTCTGAGCACATAACGGTTGGATTTTCCCCCTCCTATAAAAGGGGGTCTTCTTCCCCAATGAACCTTATCCTTTGAGCTTGTGTTCTTCCCCCATTGTTGACCTTCTTAGAGCTTGCTAACTCTCAATCCCTCCTATGATTCTTGCTAGTTCTTGAGGGAAAAGAGACAGGAGATCTAGATCCACGTTTCCACCAATCACTTTCTCCTCTAAGTGAGGGGAACCCCTTGGATCTAGATCTTGGAGTTCTTCATGTTCTTCTTTCGTTCTTCCTCTCATTTTCCTCCCTAGCATTAGTTGCTTCGGTGGGATTTGGGAGAGAAGGACTTGGGCACTCCGTGTGCCCTTGCCATTGCATTTGGTGCATCGGTTTGAGTTCTCCACGTGAGACGTGGAAGTTACAAGTTGAGAAGCTTATTACTCCTAGGTGCTTGGTGCCCTTGAGATTGTTCCTCTTGGGTGCTTGGGCGCCCTAGACGGTTGGTGGTGTTCGGAGCTCAATCATTGTGGTGTAAAGCTCCGGGCAAGCGCCGGGGTCTCCAATTAGGTTGTGGAGATCGCCCCTAGCAATTTGACGGGTTCCGGTGACCGCCCCCAAGGGTTGCCAAAGTGTACGGGTTCGGTGACCGCCCCCAAGGGTGGCCATTTGTACGGGTTCGATGACCGCCCTCAAGGGCCCCTTAGTGGAATCACGGCATCTTGCATTGTGCAAGGGCGTGAGGAGATTACGGTGGCCCTAGTGGCTTCTTGGGGAGCATTGTGCCTCCACACCGCTCCAAACGGAGATTAGCATCCGCAAGGGTGTGAACTTCGGGATACATCGTCGTCTCCGCGTGCCTCGGTTATCTCTTACCCGAGCCCTTTACTTATGCACTTTACTTTGTGATAGCCATATTGTTCTTTGTCATATATCTTGATATCACATAGTTGCTTATCTTGCTTAGCATAAGTTGTTGGTGCACATAGGTGAGCCTAGTTGTTTTAGGTTTTGTGCTTGACAAATTAACTGCTAGGTTTATTCCGCATTTGTTCAAGCCTAAACCATAATTATTTTAAAGCGCCTATTCACCCCCCCTCTAGGCGACATCCTCGATCTTTCAATAATCTTCCTCGTGTGGCGGAAGTACGGCCGTGTGAATGGCCTTGTGATGATTTCTTGAGAGCAGTCGGGATTTATGATGATTTCTATTCATTGGTTGATAATGCGGGCCTCACCGACTTCCTCCACGACCAGATCGAATAGTATCTCTTACTCACCAATACTTTTGTGAAAAATTTCTACTATTATCCTAAGAAATCACCTCCTTCAGTAGAGTATCATTAATATGATGTGGCTAGGGAGATGACACTATATGAATTTTGCACGGTTTGCAAGATACCTTTCGTGGGCAGCTTAGAGGAACCACATTGTAAAGATGTGGATGGATTTATTGATACTATTACTATAGGAGAAACGAGGAAGGTTTCTGATGCAAGAATTACTAGCATACATTTTCTTATCTTACGCTACTTTGCAATATTTGCTAGTCCATGCTTAATTGGTCGCGGAAACTATGGTAACCTTAGTGTTCCTGATATTATTATTTTGTTCCATGCTTTATTTCGTGATAACTCTGTTAGTATGGGCTCTATTATTGCTAAACGATTAAGCCTGAACCATACAAAAGGCCCCATCTTTGGAGGTACCTATGATGCATGATACGTCTCCAACGTATCTATAATTTATGAAGCATTCATGCCATATTATTATGTGTTTTGAATGTTTACGGGCTTTATTATACACTTTTATATTACTTTTGGGACTAACCTATTAACCGGAGGCCCAACCCATATTGTTGTTTTATTGTCTATTTCAGTGTTTCGAAGAAAAGGAATATCAAACGAAGTCCAAACGAATTGAAACCTTCAGCAGCGTGATTTTTGGAACGAACGTGACCCAGGAAACTTGGAGTGCAAGCCAGGGGAGCATCGAGGAAGCCACGAGATAGGGGGGTGTGCCCTACCCTCTTGTGGGACCCTCGAGGCTCCCCCGACTGACTTCTTTTGCCTATATAAGTCCACATACCCTAAAACCATCGAATATCAAGATAGATCGGGAGTTCCGCCACCGCAAGCCTCTGTAGTCACCAAAAACCTCTCGGGAGCCCATTTCGGCACCCTGCCGGAGGTGGAACCCATCACCGGTGGCCATCTTCATCATCCCGGCGCTCTCCATGACGAGGAGGGAGTAGTTCACCCTCGGGGCTGAGGGTATGTACCAGTAGCTATGTATCGCGAGCTTTGCTATTATAGTTGGATCTTATGATGTTTCTCCCCCTCTACTCTCTTGTGATGAATTGAGTTTTCCATTTGAAGTTATCTTGTCGGATTGAGTCTTTAAGGATTTGAGGACACTTGATGTATGTCGTGCCGTGTTTATCTGTGGTAACAATGGGATATCACGTGCCACTTGATGTATGTTTTGGTGATCAACTTGCGGGTTCCGCCCATGAATCTATGCATAGGGGTTGGCACACGTTTTCGTCTTGACTCTCCGGTAGAAACTTTGGGGCACTCTTTGAAGTACTTTGTGTTGGTTGGATAGATGAATCTGAGATTGTGTGATGCATATCGTATAATCATGCCCATAGATACTTGAGGTGACAATGGAGTATCTAGGTGACATTAGGGTTTTGGTTGATTTTTGTCGTAAGGTGTTATTCTAGTATGAACTCTTGAATAGATCGATCCGAAAGAATAACTTTGAGGTGGTTTCGTACCCTACCATAATCTCTTCGTTTGTTCTCCGCTATTAGTGGCTTTGGAGTGACTCTTTGTTGCATGTTGAGGGATTGTTATATGATCTATCTATGTTATTATTGTTGAGAGAACTTGCACTAGTGAAAGTATGAACCCTATGCCTTGTTTCCTGCAATTGCAATACCGTTTACGCTCACTTTTATCATTAGTTACCTTGTTGTTTTTATATTTTCAGATTACAAAAACCTATATCTACTATCCATATTGCACTTGTATCACCATCTCTTCGCCGAACTAGTGCACCTATACAATTTACCATTGTATTGGGTGTGTTGGGGACACAAGAGACTCTTTGTTATTTGGTTGCAGGGTTGCTTGAGAGAGACCATCTTCATCCTACGCCTCCCACGGATTGATAAACCTTAGGTCATCCACTTGAGGGAAATTTGCTACTGTCCTACAAACCTGTGCACCTGCAGGACCAACAACGTCTACAAGAAGAAGGTTGTGTAGTAGACATCACTGCACGCCTTGCTAGACATTTCAGGATACCTATTAGGCATTTTGAGAAAGAGGAAAAATTGTTGCCATCTACTTTTCTAGACTATAAGAGCTTGGTAGCACATGAGTTTATTGTTCAAAATGATGATAAGATGCTTTTGTATAATTTGAGATTTCATAAGAAGCACAGTGAGACTATTATCTTGCCTGCACCCTCTTTGTTTGATTTAATTGCAGGCCCTTACCTCATCTTGCTGGAGGCCGTCTATGCGCTCCGTGGCCACACATCAGCTCCAGAGCCCAAGCCGGAACCACCACTTGACCATTATCGTCCATCATCTTATCAGTGGGATCCGGAGGAGATCGCTAGCCAGTGGCAGTATGATGACACTCCTCAGTACACCGGAGAAAGTAGCCGCGATCCATGGGCATAGACCAACTTAGGCCAAAAATCCTAATCTTGGGGGACTACGTATTTCTCACCGACATTACATTCATGTTCACACACTCACTCTAGTTGTCGGTGCTCATACTTTTTCATTGTACTATCCATGCTATAGTTTATCTTCTTTTTCTAGCTTTCTTCTTGTGTGTTTGATAACCCTTAAGAAAAACCAAGAAAATTAGTTAGTTTAATTTCCATGCTGGTAGTAGTAACTAAAAGAAAACCCTAAAAGATTTCTCGTTCTTCTTTTGCTTGTTGGGAGCTTTCCTGTGTAAATAGTTTTATTTCTTTTCTTTATTTTGGGGGTCGAGAGGAGAAGACCATAATGAAAATGTTTAGTGGCTCTCATATGCATGATTGTTGATTTAACCAAGAGCCCATATTACCTTGTCTTCTCCCTTGAATTGAATTCTTGCAGATTCCCGCTTAGTCCAATGCATGTGCACTATTATTATTATACACACCGTTCGGTTCTGCAAGTGAAAGGCAATAATGACGATATATGATGGACTGATTGAGATGAGAGAAGCTGGTATGAACTCGACCTCTCTTGTTTTTGTAAATATGATTAGTTCATTGTTCCTGATTCAGCCTATTATGAATAAACATGTTTGCAATGACAACTAGAGATTATAGTTGCTTATGCCATGCTTAATTAGCTAGGAGCTTATAATGGTTTACCTTGCGTGCCAACATGCTATTAAAATGGTTGTCATGTGGTATGATAGGGTGGTATCCTCCTTTGAATGATTCGAGTGACTTGACTTGGCACATGTTCACGCATGTAATTGAAACAAAATCAACATAGACTTCACGATATTTATGTTCATGGTGGATTATATCCTACTCATGCTTGCACTCAGTGTTGATTAATTTTAATGCATATTCATGACTGTTGTCGCTCTCTGAGTTGGTCGCTTCCCAGTCTCTTGCTAGCCTTCACTTGTACTAAGCGGGAATATTTCTTGTGCATCCAAACTCCTTAAACCCCAAAGTTATTCCATATGAGTCCACCATACCTTCCTATATGCGGTATCTACCTGCCATTCCAAGTAAATTTGTATGTGCCAAACTCCAAACCTTCAAATAAAATTCTGTTTTGTATGCTCGAACAACTCATGTATTGACTAGGGTTGTCTGTATCTTCCATGCTAGGTGGGTTATTCTCAAGAGGAGTGGACTCCCCTCCTCATTCATGAGAAAATGGTTGGTCACCGTGATGCCCAGTCCCATGCTCAAATCAAATCAAAATAACTAAACAAAACTCCCCCAGGATTGTTGCTAGTTGGAGGCACCCGTTGTTTCGGGCAAGCCATGGATTGATGCTTGTTGGTGGTGGGGGAGTATAAACTTTACCATTCTGTTTGGGAACCGCCTATAATGTGTGTAGCATGGAAGATATTGAGATCTCATAGTTGTATGTTGACAGTGAAAGTATACCGCTCAAAATGTTATTTATCTCTATTTCAAAATTGAGCTCTGGCACCTCTACAAATCCCGGCTTCCCTCTGCGAAGGGCCTATCTATTTACTTTTATGTTGAGTCATCACCCTCTTATTTAAAAGCACCCGCTGGAGAGCACCGCTGTCATTTGCATGCATTACTATTAGTTTATATTGGGTATGACTGGATCTCTTTTACCATGAATTACAATGTTTAGTAAGTCCTTGATCTTTAAAGGTGCTCTGCATTTATGTTTTGCGGTCTCAGAAAGGGCTTTCGAGATACCATCTTGTTATATCATACTATGATTGTTTTGAGAAAGTGTTGTCCTCTGAGTTTTATTATTATTGCTCGCTAGCTGATTATGCCATTGATATGAGTAAACATAAGACCTAAGTGTTATTGTGAATGTGGTTAGTTCATAATCTTTGCTGACAACTTGAATGTTGGCTTTACATATTTACAACAACAAGAGCAAACAGAGTTTGTAAAAGTTTTTCTTTATCACTTTCAGTTTGTCAACTGAATTGCTTGAGGACAAGAAAATGTTTAAGCTTGGGGGAGTTGATACGTCTCCGTCGTATCTACTTTTCCAAACACTTTTGCCCTTGTTTTGGACTCTAACTTGCATGATTTGAATGGAACTAACCCGGACTGATGCTGTTTTCAGCAGAACTGCCATGTTGTTATTTTTGTGCAGAAATAAAAGTTCTCGAAATGACCTGAAAATCCACGGAGCAACTTTTCATAATTAATAAAAAATACTGGCGAAAGAATCACCATCAGGGAGCCCGCACCCTGTCCATGAGGGTGGGGGCGCGCCCCTCCCCTAGGGCGCGCCCCCTACCTCGTGGGCCCCCTGGACGTCCACCGACCTCAACTCCAACTCCATATATTTGCTTTCGTAGAGAAAAAAACCAGAGAGAAAGTTTCATCGCGTTTTACGATACGGAGCCACCGCCAAGCCCTAATCTCTCT
>NC_057804.1:474309990-474335460 GCF_018294505.1 Triticum aestivum
ACCAATTTCATGATGCTCACCGCCGTGTGTGAGTAATTCCATCATAGGCTTGCTGGACGGTGATGGGTTGGATGAGATTTACCATGTAATCAAGTTAGTTTTGTTAGGGTTTGATCCCTAGTATCCACTATGTTCTGAGATTGATGTCGCTATGACTTTGATATGCTTAATGCGTGTCACTAGGGCCCAAGTTTTATGGTCATTTGAAGAATTCATGAAAGAATATTGAAGGAAGAGAGATTTCATATACACTATCCTAGACATCTTTTATAATTGGGAGCACTCATTTAGTATGACATGCTAAAGAGTTGTTGTTGGACAAGGAAGACAACGTAATGGGTTATGTTTTCGCACATCTCAGTTAAAGTATATTGTCATGGATCATTCAAACATGTTGAGCTTGCCTTTCCCCCTCATGCTAGCCAAAATTCCTTGCACCAAGTAGAGATACTACTTGTGCTTCCAAATATCCTTAAACCCAGTTTTGCCATGAGAGTCCACCATACCTGCCTATGGATTGAGTAAGATCCTTCAAGTAAGTTGTCATCGGTCAAGCAATAAAAATTGCTCTCTAAATATGTATTATCTTTTGGTGTGAAGAAAATAGCTTTATACGATCTTGTTATGGAAGCAATAAAAGCGACGAACTGCATAATAAAGGTCCATATACAAGTGGCAATATAAAGTGACGTTCATTCGCATTAAGATTTTGTGCATCCAACCCTAAAAGCGCATGACAACCTCTGCTTCCCTCTGCGAAGGGCCTATCTTTTACTTTATGTCTTTTACTTTTATGCAAGAGTCAAGGTGATCTTCACCTTTCCCTTTTTCATTTTATCCTTTGGCAAGCACCTCGTGTTGGAAAGATCCTGATATATATATCCAATTGGATGTAAGTTAGCATGAACTATTATTGTTGACATCACCCAAAGGTGAATACGTTGGGAAGCAACACTATAAGCCCCTATCTTTCTCAGTGTCCGATTAAAGCTCCATAACCATTAGTATTGTGTGAGTGTTAGCAATTGTAGAAGACTATATGATAGTTGAGTATGTGAAGTTTGCTAAATCAAAGCTCTGACTTAGACCCTTCCTGAAAATAAGATGAATTGCAATTGTTCGATGACTAAGAATGAAGTTTGCTAGTTTTATGGTCTATGCTTTAACATGTGAATTGCTTGTTACTTGTTCGTGAGAAGTTTTATGAGATGAACTACTGTTATGACATATAATGATGCTAGAAAAGGTGATTGAAATTATCATTGATCAAACTTGTGCACCTGCTAGCATTCACACTTCAAAAATTCTTTCTTTTATCATTTACCTACTCGAGGACGAGCAGGAATTAAGCTTGGGGATGCTGATACGTCTCCAACATATCTATAATTTATGAAGCATTCATGCCATATTATTATGTATTTTGAATGTTTACGGGCTTTATTGTACACTTTTATATTACTTTTGGGACTAACCTATTAATCGGAGGCCCAGCCCATATTGATGTTTTATTGTCTGTTTCAGTGTTTCGAAGAAAAGGAATATCAAACGGAGTCCAAACGGAATGAAACCTTTGGCAGCGTGATTTTTGGAACGAACATGACCCAGGAAACATGGAGTGCAAGCCAGGGGAGCATCAAGGAAGCCACGAGATAGGGGGGCATGCCCACCCCCCTGGGCGCGCCCTCCCCTCTCGTGGTCCCCTCGAGGCTCCCCCGACCGACTTCTTTCAACTATATAAGTCCACATACCCTAAAACCATCGAATATCAAGATAGATTGGGAGTTCCGCCGCCGCAAGCCTCTGTAGCCACCAAAAACCTCTCGGGGGCCCGTTCCGGCACCCTGCCAGAGGTGGAACCCATCACCGGTGGCCATCTTCATCATCCCAGCGCTCTCCATGACAAGGAGGGAGTAGGTCACCCTCGGGGCTGAGGGTATGTACCAGTAGCTATGTGTTTGATCTCTCTCTCTCTCGTGTTCTCTCTATGGCATGATCTTGATGTATCGCGAGCTTTGCTATTATAGTTGGATCTTATGATGTTTCTCCCCCTCTACTCTCTTGTGATGAATTGAGTTTTCCCTTTGAGTTATCTTGTCGGATTGAGTCTTTAAGGATTCGAGAACACTTGATGTATGTCTTGCCGTGTTTATCTGTGGTGACAATGGGATATCACATGCCACTTGATGTATATTTTGGTGATCAACTTGTGGGTTCCGCCCATGAACCTATGCATAGGGGTTGGCACATGTTTTCGTCTTGACTCTCCGGTAGAAACTTTGGGGCACTCTTTGAAGTACTTTGTGTTGGTTGGATAGATGAATCTGAGATTGTGTGATGCATATCGTATAATCATGCCCACGGATACTTGAGATGACAATGGAGTATCTAGGTGACATTAGGGTTTTGGTTGATTTGTGTCTTAAGGTGTTATTCTAGTACGAACTCTTGAATAGATCGATCCGAAAGAATAACTTTGAGGTGGTTTCGTAACCTACCATAATCTCTTCGTTTGTTCTCCGCTATTAGTGGCTTTGGAGTGACTCTTTGTTGCATGTTGAGGGATTGTTATATGATCTATCTATGTTATTATTGTTCAGAGAACTTGCACTAGTAAAAGTATGAACCCTATGCCTTGTTTCCTACCATTTCAATACCATTTACGCTCACTTTTATCATTAGTTACCTTGCTGTTTTTATATTTTCAGATTACAAAAACCTATATCTACTATCCATATTGCACTTGCATCACCATCTCTTCGCCGAACTAGTGCACCTATACAATTTACCATTGTATTGGGTGTGTTGGGGACACAAGAGACTCTTTGTTATTTGGTTGCAGGGTTGCTTGAGAGAGACCATCTTCATCCTACGCCTCCCACGGATTGATAAACCTTAGGTCACCCACTTGAGGGAAATTTGCTACTATCCTACAAACCTGTGCACCTGCAGGCCCAACAACGTCTACAAGAAGAAGGTTGTGTAGTAGACATCACTGCACGCCTTGCTAGACATTTCAGGATACCTATTAGGCATTTTGAGAAAGAGGAAAAATTGTTGCCATCTACTTTTCTAGACTATAAGAGCTTGGTAGCACATGAGTTTATTGTTCAAAATGATGATAAGATGATTTTGTATAATTTGAGATTTCATAAGAAGCACAGTGAGACTATTATCTTGCCTGCACCCTCTTTGTTTGATTTAACTGCAGGCCCTTACCTCGTCTTGCCGGAGGGTGTCTATGCGCTCCGTGGCCACACATCAGCTCCAGAGCCCGAGCCGGAACCACCACTTGACCCTTATCGTCCATCATCTTATCAGTGGGATCCAGAGGAGATCGCTAGCCAGTGGCAGTATTGTTGGGGAACGTTGAAGAAAACAAAAAATTTCCTACTCGTTTCACCAAGATCATCTAGGAGTTCATCTAGCAACGAGTGATTAGATGCATCTACATACCTTTGTAGATCACGCACGGAAGCGTTCAAAAGAACGGTGATGATGTAGTCGTACTCGACGTGATCCAAATCACCGATGACCAGCGCCGAACGGACGGCACCTCCGCGTTCAACACACGTACAGGACGGGAGACGTCTCCTCCTTCTTGATCCAGCAAGGGGGAAGGAGAGGTTGATGAAGATCCAGCAGCACGACGGCGTGGTGGTGGATGCAGGGCGTCACAGCAGCAGGGCTTCGCCGAGACTACGAGGGAGAGACGTAATGGGGGGAGATGGAGGCGCCAGGGGTTGGTGTGAAATCCCTCCTCTCCCCCCCACTATATATAGGGGTGCCAGGGGGGGCGCCAGCCCTAGTAGATGAGATCTACTAGGGGGGCGGCGGCCAAGGGGAGGTTTCCCTCCCCCCCAAGGCACCTAGGGGTGCCTTCCACCACATGGACTCTTCCATGGTGGAAACCCTCGGCGCATGGGCCTATAGGGGCTGGTGCCCTTGGACCATCTAGGCCAAGGCGCACCCCCTACAGCCCATGTGGCCCCCCCGGGACAGGTGGCCCCACCCGCTGGACCCCCGGGACCCTTCCGGTGGTCCCGGTACAATACCGATAACCCCGAAACTTGTCCCGATGCCCGAAATAGCACTTCCTATATATAATTCTTTACCTCCGGACCATTCCGGAACTCCTCGTGACGTCCGGGATCTCATCCGGGACTCCGAACAACATTCGGGTTTCTGCATATACATATCTTCATAACCCTAGCGTCACCGAACCTTAAGTGTGTAGACCCTACGGGTTTGGGAGACAAGCAGACATGACCGAGACGACTCTCCGGTCAATAACCAACAGCAGGATCTGGATACCCATGTTGGCTCCCACATGCTCCACGATGATCTCATCGGATGAACCATGATGTCGAGGATTTAATCAATCCCGTACACTATTCCCTTTGTCTATCGATATATTACTTGCCCGGGATTCGATCGTCGGTATCCCAATACCTCGTTCAATCTCGTTACCGGCAAGTCACTTTACTTGTACCATAATGCATGATCCCGTGACCAGACACTTGGTCACTCTGAGCTCATTATGATGATGCATTACCGAGTGGGCCCAGTGATACCTCTCCGTCATACGGAGTGACAAATCCCAGTCTTGATCCATGTCACCCAACAGACATTTTCGGAGATACCCGTAGTCTACCTTTATAGTCACCCAGTTACGTTGTGACGTTTGGCATACCCAAAGCACTCCTACGGTATCCGGGAGTTACATGATCTCATGGTCTAAGGAAAAGATACTTTGACATTGGAAAACTCTAGCAAACGAACTATACGATCTTGTGCTATGTTTAGGATTGGGTCTTGTCCATCACATCATTCTCCCAATGATGTGATCTCGTTATCAATGACATCCAGTGTCCATAGTCAGGAAACCATGACTATCTGTTGATCAACGAGCTAGTCAACTAGAGGCTCACTACGGACATGTTGGTGTCTGTTATTCACACATGTATTACGATTTCCGGATAACACAATTATAGCATGAATAAAGACAATTATCATGAACAAGGAAATATAATAATAATGCTTTTATTATTGCCTCTAGGGCATATTTCCAACAGTCTCCCACTTGCACTAGAGTCAATAATCTAGTTACATTGTGATGAATCGAACACCCATGGAATTCTGGTGTTGATCATGTTTTGCTCTAGGGAGAGGTTTAGTCAACGGATCTGCTATATTCAGGTCCGTATGTACTTTACAAATCTCTATGTCTCCATCTTGAACATTTTCACGAATGGAGTTGAAGCGACGCTTGATGTGCCTTGTCTTCTTGTGAAACCTGGGCTCCTTGGCAAGTGCAATAGCTCCAGTGTTGTCACAGAAGAGCTTGATCGGCCCCGACACATTGGGTATGACTCCTAGGTCGGTGATGAACTCCTTCACCCATATTGCTTCATGTGCTGCCTCCGAGGCTGCCATGTACTCCGCTTCACATGTAGATCCCGCCACGACGCTTTGCTTGCAACTGCACCAGCTTACTGCCCCACCATTCAAAATATACACGTATCCGGTTTGTGACTTAGAGTCATCCAGATCTGTGTCGAAGCTAGCGTCGACGTAACCCTTTACGACGAGCTCTTCGTCACCTCCATAAACGAGAAACATTTCCTTAGTCCTTTTCAGGCACTTCAGGATATTCTTAACCGCTGTCCAGTGTTCCTTGCCGGGATTACTTTGGTACCTTCCTACCAAACTGACGGCAAGGTTAACATCAGGTCTGGTACACAGCATGGCATACATAATAGAACCTATGGCTGAGGCATAGGGGATGACGCTCATCTCTTCTATATCTTCTGCCGTAGTCGGACATTGAGCTGAGCTCAATTTCATACCTTGTAACACAGGCAAGAACCCCTTCTTGGATTGATCCGTATTGAACTTCTTCAATATCTTATCAAGGTATGTGCTTTGTGAAAGACCTATGAGGCGTCCCGATCTATCTCTATAGATTTTGATGCCTAATATATAAGCAGCTTCTCCAAGGTCCTTCATTGAAAAACTTTTATTCAAGTAGGCCTTGATGCTGTCCAAGAGTTCTATATCATTTCCCATCAAAAGTATGTCATCTACATATAATATGAGAAATGCTACAGAGCTCCCACTCACTTTCTTGTAAACACAGGCTTCTCCATAAGTCTGTGTAAACCCAAACGCTTTGATCATCTCATCAAAGCGAATGTTCCAACTCCGAGATGCTTGCACCAGCCCATAAATAGAGCGTTGGAGCTTGCACACTTTGTCAGCATTATTAGAATCGACAAAACCTTCCGGTTGCATCATATACAATTCTTCCTTAAGGAAACCATTAAGGAATGCCGTTTTGACGTCCATGTGCCATATCTCATAATCATAGTATGCGGCAATTGCTAACATGATTCGGACGGACTTCAGCTTCGCTACCGGTGAGAAAGTCTCATCGTAGTCAACCCCTTGAACTTGCCGATAACCCTTAGCGACAAGCCGAGCTTTATAGATGGTCACATTACCATCCGCGTCTGTCTTCCTCTTAAAGATCCATTTATTTTCTATGGCTCGCCGCTCAACGGGCAAGTCAGTCAAAGTCCATACTTTGTTTTCATACATGGATCCTATCTCGGATTTCATGGCTTCTAGCCATTTGTCGGAATCCGGGCCCGCCATCGCTTCTTCATAGTTCGAAGGTTCACCGTTGTCTAACAGCATGATTTCCAAGACAGGGTTGCCGTACCACTCTGGTGCGGAACGTGTCCTTGTGGACCTTCGAATTTCAGTAGGGGCTTGATCAGAAGTATCTTGATCATTGTCATTAACTTCCTCTCTAGTCGGTGCAGGCACCTCAGGAACATTTTCTTGAGTTGCACCATTTTCCGGTTCAAGAGGTAATACTTCATCAAGCTCTACTTTCCTCCCACTTACTTCTTTTGAGAGAAACTCTTTCTCTAGAAAGGACCCATTCTTGGCAACAAAGATCTTGCCTTCGGATCTAAGGTAGAAGGTGTACCCAATAGTTTCTTTTGGGTATCCTATGAAGACGCATTTTTCCGACTTGGGTTCGAGCTTTTCAGGTTGAAGTTTCTTGACATAAGCATCGCATCCCCAAACTTTTAGAAACGATAGCTTAGGTTTCTTCCCAAACCATAATTCATACGGTGTCGTCTCAACGGATTTCGACGGAGCCCTATTTAAAGTGAACGCGGCAGTCTCTAAAGCATAGCCCCGAAAGGATAGCGGTAAATCGGTAAGAGACATCATAGATCGCACCATATCTAATAGAGTGCGATTACGACGTTCGGACACACCATTACGCAGAGGTGTTCCAGGCGGCGTGAGTTGTGAAACTATTCCACATTTTCTTTAGTGTGTGCCAAACTCGTGACTCAAGTATTCTCCTCCACGATCTGATCGTAGAAACTTGATTTTCCTGTCACGTTGATTTTCAACCTCACTCTGAAATTCCTTGAACTTTTCAAAGGTTTCAGACTTGTGTTTCATTAAGTAGATATACCCATACCTACTTAAATCATCAGTGAGGGTGAGAACATAACGATAGCCACCGCGAGCCTCAACACTCATCGGACCGCACACATCAGTATGTATGATTTCCAATAAGTCGGTTGCTCGCTCCATTGTTCCTGAGAACGGAGTCTTGGTCATTTTACCCATAAGGCATGGTTCGCACGTGTCAAATGATTCATAATCAAGAGACTCTAAAAGTCCATCAGCATGGAGCTTCTTCATGCGTTTGACACCTATGTGACCAAGGCGGCAGTGCCACAAGTATGTGGGACTATCATTATCAACCTTACTTCTTTTGGTACTCACATTATGAACATGTGTAGCATCACGTTCGAGATTCATAAAGAATAAACCATTCACCATAGGAGCATGACCATAAAACATATCTCTCATAAAAATGGAACAGCCATTATTCTTAGATTTAAAAGAGTAGCCATCTCGAATTAAATGAGATCCCGATACAATGTTCATGCTCAAAGCTGGCACTAAATAACAATTATTAAGGTTTAAAACTAATCCCGAAGGGAGATGCAGAGGTAGCGTGCCAACGGCGACCACATTGACCTTGGAACCATTCCCGACGCGCATCGTCACCTCGTCCTTTGCCAGTTTCCGCTTATTCCGCAGCCCCTGCTTTGAGTTACAAATGTGAGCAACTGCACCGCTATCAAATATCCAGGAGCTACTACGGGCACTAGTAAGGTACACATCAATTACATGTATATCACATATACCTTTTGTTTTGCCGGCCTTCTTATCCGCTAAGTACTTAGGGCAATTCCGCTTCCAGTGACCGCTTCCCTTGCAATAAAAGCACTCAGTCTCGGGCTTGGGTCCATTCTTTGGCTTCTTCCCGGCAGCTTGCTTGCCGGGCGCGGCAACCTCCTTGCCGTCCTTCTTGAAGTTCTTTTTACCCTTGCCTTTCTTGAACTTAGTGGTTTTATTGACCATCAACACTTGATGTTCCTTCCTGACTTCTACCTCTGCTGATTTCAGCATAGCAAATACTTCAGGAATGGTCTTTTCCATCCCCTGCATATTGAAGTTCATCACAAAGCTCTTGTAGCTTGGTGGAAGCAACTGGAGGATTCTATCAATGACCGCATCATCCGGGAGATTAACTCCCAGCTGAGTCAAGCGGTTATGCAACCCAGACATAGTGAGTATGTGCTCACTGACAGAACTGTTTTCCTCCATCTTACAGCTGAAGAATTTGTCGGAGACTTCATATCTCTCGACCCGGGCATGAGCTTGGAAAACCATTTTCAGCTCTTCGAACATCTCATATGCTCCATGTCTCTCAAAACGCTTTTGGAGCCCCGACTCTAGGCTGTAAAGCATGCCGCACTGAATGAGGGAGTAGTCATCGGAACGTGCCTGCCAAGCGTTCATAACATCTTGTTCTACAGGGAGAACGGGTGCGTCACCAAGCGGTGCTTGTAGGACATAATCTTTCTTGGCAGCTATGAGGATGATCCTCAGGTTCCGGACCCAGTCCGTATAGTTGCTGCCATCGCCTTTCAGCTTGGTTTTCTCTAGGAACGCGTTGAAGTTGAGGACTACGTTGGCCATTTAATCTACAAGACATATTGTAAAATATTTAGACTAAGTTCATGATAATTAAGTTCAACTAATCAAATTATTAATGAACTCCCACTTAGATTAGACATCCCTCCAGTCATCTAAGTATTACATGATCCGAGTTTAACTAGACCGTATCCGATCATCACGTGAGACGGACTAGTCAACGTCGGTGAACATCTTCATGTTGATCGTATCTTCTATACGACTCATGCTCGACCTTTCGGTCTTCTGTGTTCCGAGGCCATGTCTGTACATGCTAGGCTCGTCAAGTTAACCTAAGTGTTTGCATGTGTAAATCTGTCTTACACCCGTTGTATGTGAACGTCTGAATAAAACACCCGATCATCACGTGGTGTTTTGAAACAGCGAACTGTCGCAACGGTGCACAGTTAGGGGGAACACTTCTTGAATTTATTGTGAGGGATCATCTTATTTACTACCGTCGTTCTAAGTAAACAAGATGCAAAACATGATAAACATCACATGCAATCAAATAATAAACGTGACATGATATGGCCAATATCACATAGCTCCTTTGATCTCCATCTTGGGGCTCCATGATCATCTTGTCACCGGGTTGACACCATGATCTCCATCATCATGATCTCCATCATCGTGTCTCCATGAAGTTGCTCGCCAACTATTACTTCTACTACTATGGCTAACACGTTTAGCAATAAAGTAAAGTAATTTACATGGCGTTTCTTGATGACACGCAGGTCATAAAAAGAATAAAGACAACTCCTATGGCTCCTGCCGGTTGTCATACTCATCGACATGCAAGTCGTGAATCCTATTACAATAGCATGAACATCTCATACATCACATATAGATCATTCATCATTCATCACAACTTTGGCCATATCATATCACAAACCACTTGCTGCAAAAACAAGTTAGACGTCCTCTAATTGTTGTTGCAAGTTTTACGTGGCTGAATTAGGGTTCTAGCAAGAACGTTTTCTTACCTACGTTAAAGCCACAACGTGATTTGTCAACTTCTATTTACCCTTCATAAGGACCCTGTTCATCGAATCCGCTCCAACTAAAGTAGGAGAGACAGACACCCGCCAGCCACCTTATGCAACCAGTGCATGTTAGTCGGTGGAACCGGTCTCACGTAAGCGTACGTGTAAGGTTGGTCCGGGCCGCTTCATCCCACAATACCGCTGAAGCAAGAAAGGACTAGTAACGCCAAGAAAGTTGACAAATCTACGCCCACAACAAATTGTGTTCTACTCGCGCAAGAAGAACTACACATAGACCTAGCTCATGATGCCACTGATGGGGAACGTTGCAGAAAACAAAAATTTTCCTACTCGTTTCACCAAGATCATCTAGGAGTTCATCTAGCAACGAGTGATTAGATGCATCTACATACCTTTGTAGATCACGCACGGAAGCATTCAAAAGAACGGTGATGATGTAGTCGTACTCGACGTGATCCAAATCACCGATGACCAGCGCCGAACGGACGGCACCTCCGCGTTCAACACACGTACGGGACGGGAGACGTCTCCTCCTTCTTGATCCAGCAAGGGGGAAGGAGAGGTTGATGAAGATCCAGCAGCACGACGGCGTGGTGGTGGATGCAGGGCGTCACAGCAGCAGGGCTTCGCCGAGACTACGAGGGAGAGACGTAACGGGGGGAGATGGAGGCGCCAGGGGTTGGTGTGAAATCCCTCCTCTCCCCCCCACTATATATAGGGGTGCCAGGGGGGGCGCCGGCCCTAGTAGATGAGATCTACTAGGGGGGCGGCGGCCAAGGGGAGGTTTCCCTCCCCCCAAGGCACCTAGGGGTGCCTTCCACCACATGGACTCTTCCATGGTGGAAACCCTAGGCGCATGGGCCTATAGGGGCTGGTGCCCTTGGCCCATCTAGGCCAAGGCGCACCCCCTACAGCCCATGTGGCCCCCCGGGACAGGTGGCCCCACCCGCTGGACCCCCGGGACCCTTCCGGTGGTCCCGGTACAATACCGATAACCCCGAAACTTGTCCCGATGCCCGAAATAGCACTTCCTATATATAATTCTTTACCTCCGGACCATTCCGGAACTCCTCGTGACATCTGGGATCTCATCCGGGACTCCGAACAACATTCGGGTTTCTGCATATACATATCTTCATAACCCTAGCGTCACCGAACCTTAAGTGTGTAGACCCTACGGGTTCGGGAGACAAGCAGACATGACCGAGACGACTCTCCGGTCAATAACCAACAGCGGGATCTGGATACCCATGTTGGCTCCCACATGCTCCACGATGATCTCATCGGATGAACCACGATGTCGAGGATTTAATCAATCCCATACACTATTCCCTTTGTCTATTGATATATTACTTGCCCGAGATTCGATCGTCGGTATCCCAATACCTCGTTCAATCTCGTTACCGGCAAGTCACTTTACTCGTACCATAATGCATGATCCCGTGACCAGACACTTGGTCACTCTGAGCTCATTATGATGATGCATTACCGAGTGGGCCCAGTGATACCTCTCCGTCATACGGAGTGACAAATCCCAGTCTTGATCCATGTCACCCAACAGACATTTTCGGAGATACCCGTAGTCTACCTTTATAGTCACCCAGTTACGTTGTGACGTTTGGCATACCCAAAGCACTCCTACGGTATCCGGGAGTTACACGATCTCATGGTCTAAGGAAAAGATACTTTGACATTGGAAAACTCTAGCAAACGAACTATACGATCTTGTGCTATGTTTAGGATTGGGTCTTGTCCATCACATCATTCTCCCAATGATGTGATCTCATTATCAATGACATCCACTGTCCATAGTCAGGAAACCATGACTATCTGTTGATCAACGAGCTAGTCAACTAGAGGCTCACTAGGGACATGTTGGTGTCTGTTATTCACACATGTATTACGATTTCCGGATAACACAATTATAGCATGAATAAAGACAATTATCATGAACAAGGAAATATAATAATAATGCTTTTATTATTGCCTCTAGGGCATATTTCCAACAAGTATGATGACACTCCTCAGTACACCGGAGAAAGTAGCCGTGATCCATGGGCATAGACCAACTTAGGCCAAAAAGCCTAAGCTTGGGGGACTATGTATTTCTCACCGACATTACATTCATGTTCACACACTCACTCTAGTTGTTGGTGCTCATACTTTTTCATTGTACTATCCATGTTATAGTTTATCTTCTTTTTCTAGCTTTCTTCTTGTGTGTTTGATAAACCTTAAGAAAAACCAAGCAAATTAGTTAGTTTAATTTCCATGCTGGTAGTAGTAACTAAAAGAAAACCCTAAAATATTTCTCGTTCTTCTTTTGCTTGTTGGGAGCTTTCCCGTGTAAATAGTTTTATTTCTTTTCTTTCTTTTGGGGTCGAGAGGAGAAGACCATAATGAAAATGTTTAGTGGCTCTCATATGCATGATTGTTGATTTAAGCAAGAGCCCATATTACCTTGTCTTCTCCCTTGAATTGAATTCTTGCATATTCCCGCTTAGTCCAATGCATGTGCACTATTATTATTATACACACAGTTCGGTTGTGCAAGTGAAAGGCAATAATGACGATATATGATGGACTAATTGAGATGAGAGAAGCTGGTATGAACTCGACCTCTCTTGTTTTTGTAAATATGATTAGTTCATCGTTCCTGATTCAGCCTATTATGAATAAACATGTTTGCAATGACAATTAGAGATTATAGTTGCTTATGCCATGCTTAATTAGCTAGGAGCTTATAATGGTTTACCTTGCGTGCCAACATGCTATTAAAATGGTTGTGATGTGGTATGATAGGGTGGTATCCTCCTTTAAATGATTCGAGTGACTTGACTTGGCACATGTTCACGCATGTAATTGAAACAAAATCAACATAGACTTCACGATATTTATGTTCATGGTGGATTATATCCTACGCATGCTTGCACTCAGTGTTGATTAATTTTAATGCATATTCATGACTGTTGTCGCTCTCTGAGTTGGTCGCTTCCCAGTCTCTTGCTAGCCTTCACTTGTACTAAGCGGGAATATTGCTTGTGCATCCAAACTCCTTAAACCCCAAAGTTATTCCATATGAGTCCACCATACCTTCCTATATGCGGTATCTACCTGCCGTTCCAAGTAAATTTGTATGTGCCAAACTCCAAACCTTCAAATGAAATTCTATTTTGTATGCTCGAACAACTCATCTATCGACTAGGGATGTCTGTATCTTCCATGCTAGGTGGGTTATTATCAAGAGGAGTGGACTCCGCTCCTCATTCACGAGAAAATGGTTGGTCACCGGGATGCCCAGTCCAATGCTCAAATCAAATCAAAATAATTAAACAAAACTCCCCCAGGATTGTTGCTAGTTGGAGGCACCCGTTGTTTCGAGCAAGCCATGGATTGATGCTTGTTGGTGGTGGGGGAGTATAAACTTTACCATTCTGTTTGGGAACCGCCTATAACGTGTGTAGCATGGAAGATATTGAGATCTCATAGTTGTATGTTGACAGTGAAAGTATACCGCTCAAAATGTTATTTATCTCTATTTCAAATTTGAGCTCTGGCACCTCTACAAATCCCTGCTTCCCTCTGCGAAAGGCCTATCTATTTACTTTTATGTTGAGTCGTCACCCTCTTATTAAAAAGCACCCGCTGGAGAGCACCGCTGTCATTTGCATGCATTACTATTAGTTTATATTGGGTATGACTGGATCTCTTTTACCATGAATTACAATGTTTTGTCAGTCCTTGATCTTTAAAGGTGCTCTTTATTAATGTTTTGTGGTCTCAGAAAGGGCTAGCGAGATACCATCTTGTTATATCATACTATGATTGTTTTGAGAAAGTGTTGTCCTCTGAGTTTTATTATTATTGCTCGCTAGCTGATTATGCCATTGATATGAGTAAACATAAGACCTAAGTGTTATTGTGAATATGGTTAGTTCATAATCCTTGCTGACAACTTGAATGTTGGCTTTACATATTTACAACAACAAGAGCAAACAGAGTTTGTAAAAGTTTTTCTTTATCATTTTCAGTTTGTCAACTGAATTGCTTGAGGACAAGCAAAGGTTTAAGCTTGGGGGAGTTGATACGTCTCCGTCGTATCTACTTTTCCAAACACTTTTGCCCTTGTTTTGGACTCTAACTTGCATGATTTGAATGGAACTAACCCGGACTAATGTTGTTTTCAGCAGAACTGTCATGTTGTTATTTTTGTGCAGAAATAAAAGATCTCAGAATGACCTGAAAATCCATGGAGAAACTTTTCATAATTAATTAAAAATACTGGCGAAAGAATCACCGCCAGGGAGCCCGCACCCTGTCCACAAGGGTGGGGGCGCGCCCCTCCCCTAGGGCGCGCCCCCTACCTCGTGGCCCCCCTGGACGTCCACCGACCTCAACTCCAACTCCATATATTTGCTTTCGCAGAGAAAAAAACCAGAGAGAAAGTTTCATCGCGTTTTACGATACGGAGCCACCGCCAAGCCCTAATCGCTCTTGGGAGGGCTGATCTGGAGTCCGTTTGGGGCTCCGAAGAGGGGGATTCATCGCCATCATCATCATCAACCATCTTTCATCACCAATTTCATGATGCTCACTACCGTGTGTGAGTAATTCCATCATAGGCTTGCTGGACGGTGATGGGTTGGATGAGATTTACCATGTAATCAAGTTAGTTTTGTTAGGGTTTGATCCCTAGTATCCACTATGTTCTGAGATTGATGTTGCTATGACTTTGCTATGCTTAATGCTTGTCACTAGGGCCCAAGTGCCATGATTTCAGATCTGAACCTATTATGTTTTCATAAATATATGTGAGTTCTTGATCCTATCTTGCAAGTCTATAGTCACCTATTATGTGTTATGATCCGACAACCCTGAAGTGACAATAATCGGGATACTTCTCGGTGATGACCGTAGTTTGAGGAGTTCATGTATTCACTAAGTGTTAATGCTTTGGTCCGGTACTCTATTAAAAGGAGGCCTTAATATACCTTAGTTTCCATTAGGACCCCGCTGCCACGGGAGGGTAGGACAAAAGATGTCATGCAAGTTCTTTTCCATAAGCACGTATGACTATATTCGGAATACATGCCTACATTACATTGATGAATTGGAGCTAGTTATGTGTCACCCTATGTTATAACTATTACATGAGGAATCGCATCCGACATAATTATCCATCATCGATCCAATGCCTACGACCTTTTCACATATTGTGCTTTGCTTATTTACTTTACCTTTGCTACTGTTACAATTACTACAAAACTGCTACCGTTACTTTTGCCACTATTACCGTTACTTCCATACTACTTTGCTACTAAATACTTTGCTGCAGATAGTAAGTTATCCAGGTGTGGTTGAATTGACAACTCAACTGCTAATACTTGAGAATATTATTTGGCTCCCCTTGTGTCAAATCAATAAATTTTGGTTGAATACTCTACCCTCGAAAACTATTGTGATCCCCTATACTTGTGGGTTATCAGTGTCATCAGCGGAGATCTTCACAGGCACGGGGCCCTGGTCATGGGTAGAATTTCTGGAGGTGCTGGATGTTCCAAGCATTCTGGATGGGGACCCCGTCATGGGCATCTCCAGGCGCGCGACACCAGTCCTGGACACACGGGGGATACTGAACGGGCCCTCCCACATGGGCGAGAGCTTATGAAGCCCTTCCCTGGAGAGCACCCACCTCAGGACGAGATCACCCACCTCGAGAGTTCTAGAGCAGACGCTACGGCAATGATACCGCCACAGCGCCTGTTGGTACCTCGCTGCATGGAGCGAGGCTTGGCGGCAGCGCTCCTCCCCCAGCACGAGGTCCATCCCCCGCGAGGCGTCCTGGCGCGCCTCGTTGAACGCCAAGACCCGTGCGGAGCGATGCCTGACCTCGTGAGTGTCGGGGCAACGACACCTATGGGAATCCCACAGACCCCTTCTACGGTTGGCATGGAGAAAGGGGTGTACAAAGAACAGGTCTAGCGATCAACATGATGAACTTTTACCCAGGTTTGGGCTGCTGAGAAGCATAAAACCCCTAGTCCTGCCTTGAGTGTATATTGAGTGTTCTTGAGCTTCAGCTAGCTGTTATGCATGCAAGCTGAGCCGGGGAGTCCAAAAAGTACGAATCCTTCTCTAGTACGCATTGGGCCTCCTTTTATACCAATGGGCTACCAAAGTGGTAGGCAAGCATACATGAGGCGTAAAGCTGCTACAATGTTCGTGCTTATCACTGACATCTTAGGACAAACACATTAAATGCGCTACTTATGTGCCCCCACTAACTTTATCGGGGACGGAAATAGAGCATGTCCCGTCCATCGCCGCCTCACTCCATCTTGACACGCATCCAGGATGACGCGGCATGCAGAGCCAAGCTGACTGGCTAGCCACTGCGCTGGCGCAGTGGCAGGATCTTCACGAAGATTTGCATGCCACCACGCAGGTGCTTGCCTGATTGGCAGGCCGGTCGCTGTGCTGGAATGGTGGTAGGACGACAGAACCTTGTCATGCGCGAGCCTTGTCGTGGATTCTCAATCGTCCCCGGCAAGAGCCTTGCCGGGGCCTCACAGTCATCCCCGGCAAGAACCTTGTTGGGAACTTTGCCTTCTGGTCTTTACGAAGATCTGGATATCACCAGTCTTCACAAAGATCTGCATGCTACTACGCATGTGCCCCTGAGTCTTGGTCTTGACATTGTCGATAGTGCCAGAGCTCTCAACCTCAAGGGTGGTGGCCTTGTCGGCGCTTCGCAAGCCTGTCCCGGCAAGGATCTTGTCGGGGCTTCCTACGTCTTGAGCTTGCATTGGTTTTCCTTGAAGAGGAAAGGGTGATGCAACAATAGTAGCATAAGTATTTCCATAAGTTTTTGAGAACCAAGGTATCAATCCAGGAGGAGGCTCGTCAAAAGTCCCACGCACCTACACAAACAAACAAAGAACTCGCAACCAACGCAATAAAGGGGTTGTCAATCCCTTCAAGGCCACTTGCGAAAGTGAGATCTGATAGAGGTAGTACGATAAGATAAATATATTTTTGGTATTTTATGATATAGATTGGAAAAGTAAAGATGCAAATATAAGTAGATTAAAAGCTTATATGATAAAAGATAGACCTGGGGGCCATAGGTTTCACTAGTGGCTTCTCTCGAAATAGCATAAGTATTACGGTGGGTGAACAAATTACTGTCGAGCAATTGATAGAAAAGCGAATAATTATGAGATTATCTAGGCATGATCATGTATATAGGTGTAAGTGCATCTAGTGCCACCCCTAGTTGGTTTTGGAGTATTGATGACAAAGTTGGTTGAGGGACTAATGCGTTTGTGAGAATTGCAGGATAACGCAGGTAGTGTCCCTCATTGATTCGGTTTACCTACCGGAGATGACCCCTAAAAATGTATGAAGACATTGACGACAATGGTGGTATGAGAAGATATTCATATTGAAGACTATGACATGAGAAGACATTGCGTGAAGACTATGGAGCACGAAGACTATGTGGTTTCGTTGTTTCCTTTTCTTCTTTGTTGAGTCATAGGAACCACCGTACTGTTAAGTGGGGTCCAAGTGAACTAAGTCAGAGTGACTGAAGTAATGCTCAACCCAAATCCTATGTCTTCGAGCGAAGACAATGAGAGCAAATCTTATCCAGAGTTGGATGAGTCAGCTTTGCTTGTAGCCCAAGTAAAGTTGCCGTTTGTGTTTGAAATCTGACCGTTGGAACACATGTCAGTTCCTTAGTGACCCAGGGTCATTTCGGACAAATCAGGTCGGGTTGCCTAGTGGCTATAAATAGCCCACCCCCTACATCATAAATTGGTGGCTGCTCAGAGTTAATATACGGCTTTTGTCGTTTGAGAGCAACCCACCTCGAAGCATTTGAGAGAGAGAAATCCTTGCGAGGACAAAGCCCAAACACCCAGTGATGGGGTTGTGTACCCAGGGTAGGATCATGGACCTGATCCAAGTAACTTACCCTAGGACATCCTTAGAAGAGGTCGCCTTCCAGTCGACCAACGAGGATTCACTCGACTGGCCTGAAGGACTCGAGCACGAAGACTCACTCGACCACCAGGAGGTCAAGAGGCACTCTGCACTGCAACGGCCTGTAATCAAGTAGACTTTATGATAGTAAAGGCACTTTATGTGGGGCGTTACCAGTAACGCCCCAGACTTAACTCACCTTAAACCCTCTCCTGCGTGGGCTGGCTAGGGTCCTGGCGCACTCTATATAAGCCACCCTCCTCCACAGGCAGAAGGGTTCGGCACCTTGTAATTCATACATTCATAATCCACTCGACCGCCTCCGGGCTCCGAGACGTAGGGCTGTTACTTCTTCCGAGAAGGGCCTGAACTCGTACATCCTTTGTGCTTACAACCTCTCCATAGCTAGGACCTTGCCTCTCCATACCTACCCCCACTCTACTGTCAGGCTTAGAACCACGACAGTTGGCGCCCACCTTGGGGCCGGTGTTTTAGCGATTTTGTGGAGAAGTTGCGATTCTTCCGAGTACTCTCATCATGGTGTCTGCTGGAGTTTTGGTCAAGGGTCAAGAGACCCGTCTCGGCACTCTCACCTTCATCGCCGACGACTCCGCATGGCTCCAGGAGGCTCCACTCGACGTAGACGCGCTCCCCGTCCGCGGTGCGACGCATTTTCGCGCATGTGTCCGCGGCGTTCTGCTGCGGCAACCGTCGACCCAGTATCGGTCGGCTCCTCCATCGTCCACCCTCCCGGTCTCCCGCCAGCGCAAGCGCTCATGCCGGTCGAGGCTTCAGCGATGGGTGAGTCACGCGGTGGCTCGCCAATCGGCCACTACACAAGTTGCGGCAATCGAGCCCAACGAATCTCTCTACGGCTTGTTCGATCAGTCGACTGGCTCCGGAGAGACTGCATCCGAGTGCAGAAGCAGTGATCCAGCGGCGGAAATCTTGATGGTCGACGGGCCCCACAGCCCTCCTGGCTTCGCCCGTGGTGGTGGAGCAGGTGACGGCGGCGACCCTGCACGAGACTACGAAGAGTACCAGCCCGAGCCACTCGACTCTCTGCAAAGAGAAGAGCTTCGCCGCAGGAACGAGGATCCCCTGCGTATTCCCATCGCAGGAGAAACCCCCGAGGCTCGTGCCTTGGAGGAGGCGCGTCTGGCCAATTTGGCCGAGCGCACTCGACTGGAGAACCTTCAGCGAGCACTCGACGAGCGCGCGCGGCAACGAGTTCCCGACACCAGTCGACGTCAACTCTTCCCGCCGACTCAGGTATATCGAACCCCAATTCAGAATTTAGCAGCTGCGACCCGTATAGCAGAGTCCATTCAGCCTTCGCAGTCGGAAGCTGGCAGAGGTTTGCTGCAGATCAGGGATCTGCTCCGGGCAGCAGGAGATCAGAATTCAGCCGTGTCTCAGTCGCGCAACAGAATTCACAGTCGATCTGTCACTGTGAATACGGTTCAGTCGGCTCACAGCCCCAGATCGCCTCCGCGGCGCGAAGGGCGTGAGAATCGGCGAGATCAATATGGCGACAGACTCGACCGAGATGATAGGCGTCGAGTGCCCTATTCCCCTCCGAGGGGTGGGTCTTACGCTCCTCGGCAACCAGATGATAGGCGTCAGTACAGTACAGGGCGTAGGGTTCCAGTTGACCCCAGAGAGCCAGGCTTCGACGCGCGATCCATTATCGTGCAAGGGTTGGTCGACCGGAACAGAGCCCATCGAGGCGCACTCGACAGAGATGTACCCACGAGCAGTCGAGTACATGTTTCTGGTCCTGAATGTTTCAGCGGAGCTATCAGAGCCGCAGTTATCCCCCCCAATTTCAGGTTGGCAACAGGAGTCAGCAAGTTCACTGGTGAGTCTAAGCCTGAAACTTGGCTTGAAGACTACCGAGTGGCAGTTCAGATCGGTGGTGGGAACGACGAGGTGGCCATGAAGCATTTGCCCCTCATGTTGGAAGGTTCTGCCAGGGCATGGTTGACTCAATTACCTCCTAGCAGCATTTACACTTGGGAAGATCTGTCCCGAGTGTTCGTCAGAACGTTTGAAGGGACTTGCAAGCGACCAGCGGGATTGACAGAGTTGCAAGTCTGCGTGCAGAAAACTAATGAGACTCTCAGAGAGTATATTCAGAGGTGGATCACTTTGCACCACACTGTGGAAAATGTCTCTGATCATCAGGCAGTATGCGCCTTCAAAGACGGCGTCAAGAACAGAGAACTGAGTTTGAAATTTGGTCGAACCGGTGACATGACCTTGAGTCGGATGATGGAGATTGCTACCAAGTACGCCAACGGCGAAGAAGAAGACCGACTCCGAAGCGGCAAGCACAAGCCGAGTCAGTCGGAAAAAGGAAACACCAGTCGGAAACAGAAGCGGAAGGCTGAACCGGCAGCTCCTGGAGAGGCTCTGGCCGTGACTCAAGGAAAGTTTAAGGGGAAACCAAAAGGATCCTGGAACCCCAAGAAGGTAAAGGATAAAGAAGGGAACGACGTAATGGATATGCCGTGTCACATTCACACGAAGAAAGATGAAGAGGGGAATATCATTTACCCAAAGCACACCACTCGCCAATGTCGACTCCTGATCCAGCAGTTTCAGGGAAAACAGTCTAAGGACAAGGAGAAGGAGTCGGACAAGGCCGAAGACAAAGAGGACAGTGAGGGAGGATATCCGCATATCAACTCCACTCTGATGATCTTTGCAGATGTGGAAAGCAGAAGTCGACTGAAAGTGATTAACCGAGAGGTGAACATGGTTGCCCCAGCAAAGGCAAATTATCTGAAGTGGTCTCAAACACCCATCACATTCGACCAATTTGATCACCCGACTCATATTGCCACCCCCGGGAGGCAAGCTTTGGTGGTCGATCCAGTTGTCGAAGGCACTCCACTGACAAAGGTGCTGATGGATGGTGGAAGTGGGCTGAACTTATTGTATGCAGACACATTGAAAGGTATGGGCATTCCGATGTCCCGACTGAGCACTAGTAACATGAGCTTCCATGGAGTTATACCAGGGAAGAAGGCCGAGTCACTCGGCCAGATAGCTTTGGACGTAGTGTTTGGTGATTCGAAGCATTTTCGCAAAGAAAAGTTGACGTTTGAGGTCGTGGATTTTCAAAGTGCATATCATGCCATTTTGGGGAGACCAGCCTATGCACGGTTCATGGCTCGACCATGTTACGTGTACCTCAAATTGAAGATGCCCGGTCCCAAAGGTGTGATCACTGTCACCGGTGATAGGAAAAAGGCAGAGGAGTGCTTTCAGAAGGGCTCCAAGATTGCCGATTCCCAAGTGACAGCGGTCGAGTTCGAAGAATACAAGCAAAACGCAGATCCGAGTGACTTGCTGCGATCCAAGAAGCCCGCCACAGAGTCTGCATTCCAGTCGTCCGGTGAGACGAAGCCTGTTCACATTCACCCGACCGACCCCGAAGCAGCTCCGACCCGCATCTCCACAACACTCGACCCAAAATAGGAAGAAGCGCTCATCCAGTTCCTCCGTGAGAACTGGGACATTTTTGCATGGAAGCTCGCTGACATGCCAGGTGTTCCCAGGGGACTGGCTGAGCATCGCCTAAGAGTCGACTCGTCTGCAAAACCAGTCAAAGAGCATCTTCGGCGGTCCGCCGTCCAGAAGAGAAAGGCCATCGGTGAAGAAGTGGCTCGACTGTTGGCGGCAGGATTTATCTGAGAGATATACCACTCCGAGTGGCTCGCTAATGTCGTCATGGTTCCTAAGAAGGACAAGTCGCTCCGAATGTGCATTGATTTCAAGCACATCAACCGGGCCTGCCTGAAAGATCACTTTCCTCTCCCTCGCATAGATCAAATTGTTGACTCGACCGCGGGATGCGAGAGGTTGTCTTTTTTAGATGCTTACTCCGGGTACCACCAGATCCGTCTGTACGGGCCCGATGAGGTAAAAACGGCTTTCATCACTCCATTCGGGTGCTTCTGCTATATCACCATGCCATTCGGCCTCAAGAATGCCGGAGCCACATTTATGCGAATGATTCAGAAGTGTCTACTCACCCAAATCAGTCGGAATGTGGAAGCTTATATGGATGATATTGTTGTCAAGTCACGAAAAGGTTCCGACCTGCTCGCTGACCTCGCCGAAACATTTTCCAACCTCAGAAGGTATGATATCAAGCTCAATCCATCAAAGTGCACATTTGGAGTTCCTGGTGGCAAGTTACTCGGTTTTCTCGTTTCCGAATGGGGAATCGACGCTAACCCAGAGAAGATTGGCACTATTCTCCGAATGAAACGCCCTGTGCGAGTGCACGATGTCCAGAAGCTTACTGGATGCTTGGCCGCATTAAGTCGATTCATCTCACGACTCGGTGAAAAGGCACTGCCTCTTTACCGACTGATGAAGAAGGCTGACAAGTTCGAGTGGACTCCAGAAGCTGATGCAGCGTTTGCCGAGCTAAAAGCTCTGCTCTCCACCCAGCCGGTGCTTGCTGCTCCAATCAGCAAAGAGCCTCTGTTGCTCTACATCGCAGCCACAGGACAAGTCGTCAGTACTGTGCTAACGGTCGAGCGGGAAGAAGAAGGAAAAGCTCTCAAAGTTCAGCGCCCAGTGTATTATTTGTCTGAAGTCTTGACTCCATCCAAGCAGAGATATCCTCATTATTAGAAGCTTGTGTATGGAATATACATGACCACAAAGAAGGTTGCTCATTATTTCTCTGACCATTCCATCACAGTCGTCAGCGACGCCCCACTATCAGAGATTTTGCACAACAGAGATGCAACTGGTCGAGTGGCCAAATGGGCGATTGAACTTCTTCCCCTTGATATCAAGTTTGAGGCAAAGAAAGCCATTAAGTCCCAGGCGATAGCAGATTTCCTCGCCGAGTGGATTGAACAACAGCAGCCGACTGAAGTTCACTCGGAGCATTGGACCATGTTTTTCGATGGCTCTAAGATGTTGAATGGTTCCGGTGCTGGGGTTGTCCTGGTTTCCCCCAGAGGAGACAAGCTCAGATATGTGCTCCAGATTCACTTTGATTCCTCCAACAATGAGGCAGAATATGAGGCCCTCCTATATGGGTTGCGCATGGCCATTTCACTCGGCGTCCGTCGCCTAATGGTCTATGGCGACTCGGATTTAGTGGTCAATCAGGTGATGAAAGAGTGGGACGTGAGAAGCCCAGCCATGACTGGATACTGCAGTGCAGTGAGGAAGCTGGAGAAGAAGTTCGAGGGGTTGGAGCTCCATCATATACCCCGACTGAAAAATCAAGCAGCTGATGATCTAGCAAAGATAGGTTCCAAGAGAGAAGCCATTCCGAGTGGTGTGTTCTTGGAGCATATACACACTCCGTCAGTCAAAGAAGATCCTTTCACTGAAGAAACTCCGCAGCCCAAGAGCGCCACAGATCCGACTGAAGTTGAAGTCCCAGCGGTGGTCGACTTGATCATGGAGGTTTTGGTGGTCATTCCCGACTGGACGATTCCGTATGTCGCATATATCTTGAGGAAAGAGCTTCCGGAGGATGAGGAAGAGGCTCGACAGATCGTCCGTCGATCTAAGGCCTTTACCGTAATCAAAGGACAATTATACAGAGAAAGCGCGACTGGAGTCGGTCAGAAGTGCATAACACCAGAAGAAGGTCGACTCATCCTCAATGATATTCACTCGGGAACCTGTGGTCATCATGCGTCCTCTCGGACCATCGTGGCCAAAGCATACCGAGCCGGATTTTACTGGCCCAAGGCGAATGAGATGGCAAAAGAGATAGTAGATAAGTGCGAGGGATGTCAGTTCTACTCGAATATGTCGCACAAGCCTGCGTCAGCTTTGAAGACCATCCCACTCGTCTGGCCTTTTGCAGTTTGGGGGCTCGACATGATCGGTCCTTTGAGAATAGGACGAAGTGGCTTCACGCATGTACTGGTGGCAGTCGACAAGTTCACCAAGTGGATCGAGGCTAAACCAATCAAGAGCCTTGACACCGGTACTGCTGTTAGCTTCATCAGGGAACTAATATTCAGATATGGAGTCCCGCACAGCATCATTACGGATAATGGGTCGAACTTTGACTCAGAGGAATTCAGAGCTTTCTGCGACTCCCAGGGCACACGGGTCGACTACGCATCAGTCGCCCATCCGCAGTCGAATGGACAAGCAGAGCGAGCTAATGGACTGATTCTCAAGGGACTGAAGCCTCGACTGATGCGTGATCTCAAACACGCGGCTGGAGCTTGGGTCGACGAACTTCCATCTGTACTCTGGGGACTGCGGACCACGCCTAATCGGTCGACCGGAAGAACTCCATTCTTCTTGGTCTATGGAGCTGAAGCAGTCTTGCCGAGTGATCTTCTCCACAATGCTCCTCGAGTTGAAATCTACAACGAAGCAGAAGCTGAACAAGCGCGGCAGGACGTAGTCGACCTTTTAGAGGAAGAAAGGGAGATGGCTCTGATCCGATCGACCATCTACCAACAAGTTCTGCGCCGTTTCCACGCCCGAAATGTGAGAGGTCGAGCCTTCCAGGAAGGGGATTTGGTTCTCCGAGTGGATCAGCACAAACCACACAAGCTTGCTCCTTCTTGGGAAGGCCCCTTCATCGTCACCAAGGTTCTCCACAACGGGGCGTACCGTCTTTACAACGTCGAGCATAATATCGACGAGCCCCGAGCTTGGAACGCGGAGCTACTCCGCCCATTTTACACTTAAGTTTTATCACTCGGATGAGTTGCAATAAAGTACTTTTGTAGTTCATGGACCTCAAAACAATAGTGTCATAGTTCCTCCACAATATCTGTCACTTTTTATTTTTATTTTCCAATAAAATTCCCCTCAGTGGGTGACTTAGTTGCGAATCCGTTTCGCCTAAGTTTGTAAAAATCCTACCGAGTGGTGAGCCAGACTCCCACTCAGAGGCTTAGCTGCGAATCCGTTTCGCCTAAGTTATAAAAATCCTACCGAGTGAAGAGCAACCCTCTCACTCGGAGGCTTAGCTGCAGCCTCGTGCTCGCCTAAGTTATCAAAATCCTGCCGAGTGAAGAGCAATCCTCTCACTCGGGGGCTTAGCTGCAGCCATGTGCTCGTCTAAGTTATCAAAATCCTACCGAGTGAAGAGCAACCCTCTCACTCGGGGGCTTAGCTGCAGTCCAAGCACTCGCCTAAGTTGTGAAAATCCTACCGAGTGAAGAGCAATCCTCTCACTCGGAGGCTTAGCTGCAGCCTCGTGCTCGCCTAAGTTATCAAAATCCTACCGAGTGGTAAGCCAGCCTTCCACTCGGAGGCTTAGCTGCAGCCTCGTGCTCGCCTAAGTTATAAAAATCCTACCGAGTGAAGAGCAACCCTCTCACTCGGGGGCTTAGCTGCAGTCCAAGCACTCGCCTAAGTTGTGAAAATCCTACCGAGTGAAGAGCAA